>NC_143138.1:79315686-79483186 GCF_059928025.1 Delphinapterus leucas | reverse complement strand
TTTTTCCGTGAGGAAAATGTGGGGGTTTTTGTCTTTTTAAATTTTTATGTTCCAGATAGACTGGATGTTAGAAAGAGAACGTCGCTGCAAGCTGACACGTCCTCAGGAGTGCCCACCAGATTTTCAGCTCATGGCAGGATGTCGTTACTTAACGTCTGTTGGGAAATAAGACGTGCGTACTCATTTGAAGCTGCTCGTGAGGGCCGCGAAGAACCATCTGCACAAATGAGGAAGGGGGAGGGAAGGGGACTTTGCTTCCTTGCCACGTTCTGCTGATACGTGCTCAGAATAGTGAGACCCCAGTCCTCAGGCCACCACTGTGTGAGACCTCAGAGGTCATGGTGGCTGGTGGGGGTGATGCTCCTGGGGCTCCATTGCCGGGGACTCTGGCAGGGGCGGACACTCAAGACCAGCAGGATCCGCCTGCCTCTGATGCGTCTTCCCTGAGCAGTGGAGGAACCCAGGCATTCCACCATGATTGCACTTCCCTCATTATATCCTGGGGGCCTGTTTGGGAGGGAAAAGGGGTTCTCCCTCTAGCCTATGATTCTTCTGAGGGCAGCAAGTGGGCCCTATTCTTTTTGTTTATGAACTGTCTGGCATGTAGTAGGACCCCAGGAGTGAATGAATAAATGATATGATTGAATGAATGGTGTACCATTAAGTATTTACAAGGTGCTGAAGTTTTTCCTTGATGGACGTCTGTACTTCAGAGACTGCAAAAAGAGAAGGCATGTATGATACTGGATAAGTTATGTTATCTTTTGAGGGAGGCTTCAGTTTTCACATGTGTAGGGGGCAATTAAAAAACAAAAACCTGCTTCGGGATGAGAATTATTTGATTAGACCTAAAGGATTTAGCATTGCCGCCTGGCATACTGTCCACCGCTAGTAGTATGTGAGTGATGGTAATGCTGGTGCTGAAATTTAGACTTTAATAGTGTAAGTTATACATGCAGACATAAGTCTCCGAAAGAGAATCTGTATGAAAATACTTGAATGGAGAGTTTATGAGAAAGTCGCAGTCCCCGTGGAACTCAAGGCAAGGACACAGCTAACTAACCCGAGTACGGCTGCCGCTGGGAAAGGCTGAGGGCCGTACAAAGGCACAGCATGGGCAGAGCAGAGAAGATCTAAGGAGGGGCTCTAAGGAGAAGGTGGCTTTTGAAGGATGGGTGAGATGTTGACAGTGATCGTTTATGTGACAGAGACTTTGGGTCTTTAAGGAATTCTGAGAAGGTACAGATCTGTCTGGGTGTGTGGTTCAGGAAGAGGTTGGCGAGGAAAGTGTCCCTTCCTTTGGGCTTTGCACAGAAAAAGGTCGGAATTTAGTTGGGAATGAATATAGAGGAGAAAGCCTTACTTTATTTCTTGGGCCTGTTAACATTTTACTCCTATGTTTGGAAGATATAAATTGTGTTGCAGAGGACATCCTCAGCTCCTTCGCCTGCTTTCTCTTCCTGGTTCTACCTTTGTTTCTTCCATGTCTTTTCACTATTCATAAAAGGTCATAGGGTTTCCCTGGTGGCGCAGTGGTTGAGAGTCCGCCTGCCGATGCAGGGGACACGGGTTCGTGCCCCGGTCCGGGAAGATCCCACATGCAGCTGAGCGGCTGGGCCCGTGAGCCGTGGCCGCTGAGCCTGCGCGTCCGGAGCCTGTGCTCCGCAACGGGAGAGGCCACAACAGTGAGAGGCCCGCGTACCGCCAAAAAAAAAAAAAAGATCATAAACTGTAGATCTGAACACATCTGGCTTCTAATTTCAGATGCTGCTGCTTATTTATAGTGTGGTTTTAGGAAAGGTGTGTTGCTTTCTGGGTCTTGATTTTCTTTTTTTTTTAATTTATTTTATCGAAGTATAGTTGATTTATAATGTGTTAATTTCTGCTGTACAGTAAAGTGATTCAGTTATACATATATATATACACATTCTTTTTCTTACTCTAGTCCATTATGGTTTATCACAAGATATTGACTATACTTCCCTGTGCTATACAGTAGGATCTTGTTGTTTATCCATTCTGTATATAATAGTTTGCATCTGCTAATCTCAAACTCCCAATCCATCCCTCCCCCACTCCCCCTCCGCCTTGGCAACCACCAGTCTGTTCTCTATGTCTGTGAGTCGGTGTCTGTTTCATGGATAAGTTCATTTGTGACGTATTTTAGATTCCACATATAATTGATATCATATGGTGTTTGTCTTTCTGTGGGTCTTGATTTTCTCATCCGTAAAATGGGAAGATAATTCCTACTTCAGAAGGTTCATGAAAAGGTCACTTAAGGTAATAATATGCTATGGGTTCTCAGTAAATGCTGGTGACTACCATCATTCAGTTTTTATTCCTTCTGCCATTGAAGTACAAAGGACTCTTTTCACCCTCCCTCAGACCCTAATGATAAACCAGGTTAGACCCAAAAGTTCTAAGTGATGCAGCATTACTGTATGGCCCAGCAGCCTCACTCTTTATCTGAGGGGTCTTCCCGTGGTTGCCATCATGTACCATGTGAAAGCCTTATAGAAATCGCCTTCGAGAGTGTTATTTCCCTGAGCCCTCACCTACGACTGTCAAGTAGCTCCACACTTCACATCTTGCCTTTCACCAAATGGTGACCATCCACTGAGCTGATACCCAGCACTCAAAAGAAGGGCCTAGCCCCTTAATTCACGCCCACCTCTAGTTCGATTGGCTCGTACTGGTGACTCAATATTTTGATGATCACTCCTGGGCGCCGTCTTTACAGGCAGGGGTTTGCAGGACAAATGATTTGGAGGTGACTTACCCATGCTTGTCCGTGAGGACTATAATTTAGAGACTGGCAACACCAGGACGGTGATCACATGGCGGAGATGTACAGATACAGGTAACAGGGTGAGGGAATTGGGGACAGTGTCACTTCAAATAGCCCCTTTCTAGAAAAATAAGGTTCACTAGTGAATCTGTGTTTCTCCACTTGGGAGCTCTAGGCATCTTGGGTTGGGTCGATTCTTCATGATATAGGACTGAATTACACACACAGCATCCTTGTCCTTCACCTACTAAATGCACATAGTGCCAGAAATGCCCCCACCCATTGCTGGATGTCCTGGTGGGAGGGTGGTAGTGGAGAGTTACAGCGATCATGTCCTTGCTGGAGAACCACGATGTGATTAGCCAAACAGAAACATTAACAGTGTTTTGTAAGCACATTGCAGAGTCAAATTTAAAGTAGAAAAGCCTTCTTGATAAAAATAATCAATGAACATTTAGCTTAGGACTCAGCGTAATCCTTGCCTTTCTTTAAGCCTTACGGGTAGCACCCCTGAACTATTTCCTGTAGCTTAGACCCAGCAGTTCCACTGGGCCAGGGACTGGGCTAGAAGCACAGTGAGGAATAAGATGCAATTCTTGCCCTTTAAAAGCTAACGTTTGTAGACCTACCAGGGTGTAGAAACACCTCTGGCTTCAAAGCAGCAGAAGCCTGGGCAGGGACTTCCCCTTCCATCTTGCTCTAGAAGGAGTAGAACTTTATCTCATTTACCTGGGATCTTGTAAACCAGTATTTACCCCTTTAGGACCCAGATGATTGATGGGTTTAACTTCTTGTCATACTTAGAATAAAGTAGAGAAATGTCATGTAAACAGAAGAGATATTCACAATATTTAACAAATGCTATGGCACAGATAGCCAGACTTCACAACCAGTGCTGGCCATAGCATAGGAAATGGGCCTTTGGGTCCACTCCCCCCCCCCACCCCACCCCCCACGCTCTGGTGCTGTGAATTAACCCTTTGTTGTTGGTTGGGCTGCCTCAGGGAAGTTGCTGGAGAAGTGGCTATTTGCCAAGTATTTCAATATTTTAACAATAGGTATGGTGGTTCGTGCTTACTACCCAGAGGCAGCCTTATGTGTCATTCCTTGTGACCCTCCTTTTCCAGGCAGGAGAAGACTGCCCAGGTCACCAAAGTCTAAGCCTCGTGCCAAGTCTCCCCTCCCGCCATGTACCTTGCCGTTTTTCTCCAGGTTAGTTATGTGTCCTCATTAAGCACTGTTAGTGGCACACAGGTTGGACCTAACTGCTTTTAGAAGAAGTATATCCATTTACCCCAAGGCAAACCTTATAAACACATTTAATAAGGATGTAATAAGTTGGGTTTTTTTGGGGTTTTTTTTTTTTGCGGTACGCGGGCCTCTCACTGTTGTGGCCCCTCCCGTTGCGGAACACAGACTCCGGACGCGCAGGCTCAGCGGCCATGGCTCATGGGCCCAGCCGCTCCTCGGCATGTGGGATCTTCCCGGACCGGGGCACGAACCTGTGTCCCCTGCATCGGCAGGCGGACTGCCAACCACTGCGCCACCAGGGAAGCCCGGATGTAATAAGTTTTGAAGCCAAAACATAAAGTGTTTTTTTTCCCTCCATCAAGTACCAGTTATGCTCTTTCTCCTTTTATACAACTACAAGCTCATGTGGTATCCTTTTAAAGGTGGTTCCACTCTCCTTTGAACCAGATCACTTACATTGGGCTGGCTCTCTGGGAATCTCCTCCCAGCCCTGATGCTTAGTATTTTTGTTTCTGTGGTTTCAAGACCAACCTCTAACATTTGTCTGACATAGTAGCCTTCTGTGGTCATGGACATCCGTGCACAGAGCTTACTGAAGTTGATGGACATCCTCGTTTTACGAATTGCTACCTTTTGAGATTTTCCTTTGGCAAATTTACTTTTTGGTCTTGAGAACCTGGCAGCCTCAGATGTCTGCTGGCTTTTGTGTGTCTAATATTATTATTGCTTTGATATCTGTTCTTGTTACCTCCAACTTGGTAAGAATGTTTTTGCACAGTGCTCTGTGTTTGCACAAAGGATGCTATACATGTATAAATGTGTTTGATTTCTGTTCACTGGTTTATTTTAAGATGGCTTTTGAGTACAACATGGTGGAAATGGATGCCTTTGAATCCATTTGATAATCATCAACAACCCAAATAAGAACATGAAAAGGGGTATTTATCCCAATCATAACCCCTAAAGAGGTATTAGCATTTGAAAGAAAAATGTGTCTGAGACAACAGAACAGCAAAATGGACTGTTTAGCAAACACTTGTTGAGTTGTAAGTCATTCAGTCATCTTTGTTCATGGCTTTAGGTGAAAACACCTAATTTTCAACTGCCTTACGGAGGAAGAGAAATTTGTGCCTGTAAGACTTGGTAATTTTAGTCAAATCAGATCTTTATTGTCTTGTAGGGTTGAAACTCTGCCCAGGAAGAGTTTTTAAACAGATAATTATTTAGTCACAAATCAAAGCCTCAGTAAAAAGGGAAGTGTTGGTGAGCAGAATGGAGAGTGCTGCCTTTGAAATATAATATCCCTCAATTTGTTCCTCTTTTGAAACTGGGAGAGGCTCATTCTGGATCCTTGCCTCCTGTTCTCATGTGGTTCTAAGCCGTGTCTTGAGCTCTCTTTTTCAAAGTCCCTACAGAAGGCTTTGGAGGACCAGAGGGAAATAGGGGTCACTGGGGGGTTTGTACACAGGAAATGGTGTTGGATAGGAAAGGAGATGCAACTCAGGGTGGAGAAGGGAGGATAGACTGATAGGGAAGGGAAGGTAGACAGAGAGACGGGGGCCAGTCCTATGCCTGGCTGGATCTCTGGGGACAGCTCAAAGCACAGTGTACATCCAGCCAGGCACATGCTTTTGTTGTTATGATGAAGCTGGGTGAGAGTTCAGAATATCTTGGCAGTAATAGTAGCAGCCACAGCAGATAATTAAAAAAAAATTTTTTATTGGACAGTAGTTAATTTACAATGTTGTGTTAGTTTCAGGTGTACAGAAAAACGAATCAGTTATACATATACACATATCCACTCTTTTTTAGATTCTTTTCCCATAAAGGCCATTACAGAATATTGAGTAGAGTTCCCTGTGACCAGCAGCTAATTTTTACTGAGGGCCAACTGTCTGCCATTTAACAGGCCAAGTGTTTTGGTTGGATGATCCCCTCTAATCCTCATAGCATCCTGAGGAGAATGAAATTTATTATCCTCATTTTCCTGTTGAGGAAACTGAGGCTTAGAGACTCAAAAGTTAGAAGAAGTAATTGTTCCATTGGGAAAGGGGGCTTGCTATATAGATGGTTTTCTTTTTTACACGACGCATCTGTAGGAGCCTGTTTGAGATCACCTCCGTGGGAAAATTCCAATTGGGATGTGACAGAGATGGCATAAATGTGAAAGTGGAAAGGCTTCCACTACTCGGACAGTCTCGAATTACACTATGTCAGAGAGGTCAGAATTTATCAATTTGTTTTACTTTTTTATTGCAAGACTTAGAACTTTTAATATAGTAACATGTGTCACATAGTTTCTAGAGGGGGGTCTAGTACATTTTGCTAAACCTACTTGGCCATAGATCCACTCTTCTCCTTCCCCTCCCCTCTATTAACTTCTCAAAACATATATATGAAGCCCCTTCCGAGAAGCATGGATGAAAGTGTAGAATGTATGCCTAGAAGGAAAACGATCTAGGTGCCCTATTTAGTTGCACTCCGGACTCTTCATAATTCGGGGTAAAATTTCACTTCTCTCTGCCAAAGTTTTTCCTCTATAGCTTGGAATGTGTGTGTCTCTTGTACTATGTTACAATGATATGTTATTGTGAATATTTAAATGAAAATTAAAGCATTTCATTCTGGACACTAAACTGATATGAAGGGCATTTCATACAGAAAAGTGTTAATATGTCATTCTTTAATAGTGGCCCCGTACAAGAGGGAATTTCGGTTTTCTTGCATTGCCTAAGAGTTAAATAATCTAAACTATTGAAATCAATTGTTTTTCTTCATGCTTGGGAAGTTGAAAAGAGCGTTTTTAAAAGATGATTGAGATGATAGGATCCTGATGAGCTTGTACTGCCTTCATTGAAAGGCCGCAGATGGAAGCTGGTCACCTTACTTGGATTAAGAGCTGGATTCTGAGCTGGAGTCCTCACAAACTGTGGTTTTGTTCTTTGGATGTAGGGCTCCTGGTGACACTTAAGCCTACATGGGAAACAAGTAGCGAGCAGTAATTAGACCAAGGACAGTTTGTATAGTCAACGGAGAAAACGTCACGCCTCCCAGAATTCCATAGGCCAAAAGAGCCCGGACCAAATTAGACGGCAGACAGAGTGAGGCAACCATATTGCTGAAACACATCCTTGGATGTTGTGTGGATTTGCCTTTATTTTCCTTTGAAGTATCAGATGTAGAGCCAGTAGGAAAAAGACATCTTCCCAGCGCTGAAAGGGAAAATGCAGTTGAGCCTTCTGAAATGAACTGTAAAAGGCCCAGATCTGTGGAAAGAATACATTTATGTATGTATTTAGCAGCTTTCTGTTGACATTCAGTCTCTGAAGCATGAGTGGAGCAAAGTTACGTTGCTGAAACTTAAGACCAAGTCGAGGGCCGTGGAGGCAAGGCCTCCCTGTGGGTCAAAGATTCAGCTCCGGTGAGAATGAACGTAAAATACCTTTGCATCGTCACGATGCCAGGCTGGTGGTGGGGTTTTGTCTTTGCTTTTTGCACCCATCTTTCTTGTACAGTTCATTGACAGTTCTGCTCATGCTTTAAAATAATCTGGGCTCGAAATGGGGCTTGCATCTTGCTGACTTTGATTACTCCCACATACTGTATTTATTTGCCATTTAAGTCGTCTCTGTCTGGAGGCGATTCAGGTTCTGCCGCATCTGATCTCTGCTGTTGTTAAAAAGGGAAAGGGAAGGGAAGGCAGGTCTCTTCAGACAGGCCTATTGTGTAAAGAGGCCTCCAGGGAAGAGGGGGCAAAAATAAAATTCCTCATGACAAGGTAGGCTTGAGTGCTCCCTCAAGCCTTTGCCTGGTGCCTCTCATTCTTTTTGGAGGTTGATGGATGCATGCACCTTCAGGAAGGTCCTTATCATGTGAAATATACAACATTGATTGTTTCCAGGCGGCTGGACCCTAGATTCAGTTCTGTAGACTCTTGTCCTGGGACTCTGTTCTCCTTGTCATGCCCCATGACATGAGGCACTAGGTGACCAAGGGCTCGCCCCCTGAGTTCAAGGACCCAGCGTTGGGGATCTCCCTCCACCCTCCTGGCCCGTGAACAAAATATCAAAATTTGGGATAAATTCAATTATCAATAAAGACTGGACATTAACAGTGCTGTGCAGAGCCATGCTGGAGCCTGAGACAAAAGGGGGGAAAAATCAGTGCCACTGACCTTGTTTTTATTTTAGTCAGGAAAACCCGAACGAACTTTTTGGCCAACCCAATAAAATGTAGGTGCTTTGTTCCTTATTCACTGTTTTGCGTTAAATGTGATTCTTACAAACATTGCACTGAAACAGAATTTTTCTGCATCGCCGAGTTTTGTGGTACCCTCTTAAATTTTGCATCGAAGGGAGTGCCTCACTCGGTCCCGGCCCTGGTAATAAGTTCTCCAGGAGCGCTTTTAATAAAATGTTGATAATGTCATTTACCCTGTATTAAGTACTTACCCTGTGCCTCATGACATGTGGATGTCATGCCCGTGAACCCCCATGCATCACTGGAAATGTTTTCAAGCAGTAACTCATGAAATTGGCCTGAAGTAGGTACGGTGTTTGTTCTGATTCTAGAAGTGAGGAAACTGAGGCACTGAGAAATTAAGTGACTTGCCTGAAATCATCACTTAGCCACAAAAGGCTAAGGCAGGATTCTAGCCCCAGCATGTCAGGCTCTGATTCTCTTCTGATCTTCTGTGTTTGAGGGACAGAACATTTTTCACCCTGTTCCATGAGGCTTGATTCTGTTTTACCTGTTCAGTGACTTGAAGTTTTCCGTTTCCATTTCCATTTCCAAGACGACTTGACTTCTGCCCAGGAGATAATGCATCAAATTCAAGTGGAACCTGAAATATAAGATATGAGGAAAGTGTGTGGAAGACTTTGATTCTGTTAATCCGTGGAAAGAGGGAGATGGGTGTTAGTCTAGTGTCTTTCCACTTACGATGGACATGATTTTTATAGCCTTTTAAAAAAATGTAATATAGAAAATATCTGTGTGAATACTAGTTGATTTATTTTTACTTATTTATTTATTTATCTATTTTGGCTGCAACGGGTCTTAGCTGCGGCAGGCAGGATCTTCATTGTAGCATGCAGGATCCTTTTTTAGTTGCAGCATGTGGACTTGTTAGTTGCGGCATTCAGACTCTTAATTGCAGCATGCATACGGGATCTAGTTCCCCGACCAGGGATCGAACCCGGGCCCCCTGCATTCGGAGTGCGGAGTCCAACCACTGGACCGCCAGGGAAGTCCTGTGGAAAGTTAGATCTTGACTTGAAATTTTACCATCCCCATTCCATAGACCCGTGTTGACCAGTATGGTTAAGTGCTCACCACATATGGTTACTGACCACTTGAAATGTGATTCATATTAATTGAGATGTGCTCTCAGTGCAAAGTCATGTGGGAATTTGAAGACTCAGTGTGATTAACAGAAGTAAACTATCCCATTAGTAATTTTTATATTGATTACCCATGACAATGATATTCTGGATCTGCTAGCTTAAATAAAATATATTGTTAAAATTAATTTCTCTTGTTTTTATTTTTTCATGTGGCTAGTAGAAAATTTTAAATCACATATGTGACTGGAATTTATTTCTGTTGCACAGTGCTGCTATAAAATACTGCCTCTCAGCTGTTGCATTTTGAGGCAAGCGGTTGGTGTGTTCGTTTTAATTCGTTTGTTTACTGTTGCTGGAACAAGTAAAATTCGCCAAGAAAGAAAGAAAGAAAGAGAAGATTTTAGGAGCTTGAGACTTTTAGCCTGTAGGTCGTTACTTCATTAAGGAATTTTTTTACCTTTGTCTCTGCCATTTCTGCAGGCATGTAAATTCTTTAGGCTGTAGCATTAGTTTATATTCCAAGAGGTTTGTAAACAGTGGGGCCTGTCTTTCAGAGCAGCTGCCTCGAGATGACTTCATCGGACTCTAAATAGGGCTTAGGTGTTCATTTCAGCGTTCGAATATTGATAGGACTGCCTGTGTTTGCCAAGTTCAGAGCTCTGCTGCCTCTTCCTCAGAGTCCGGCTGCAGAATGGTTCTCTGGGCCCTAGGGTCTCGCGTCATGGCCCTGAGACTTTAGTTTGCAGAAGAACCACCTGGTGACCCGGAGAGGATGCACATTCCTGGGGGCTGATCCCTGGGGCATCTGATTTAGCTCCTCTGGACCAAGCACATCAGTTGTATTATTTCTAACAACCCCCCTCAGCCCCACCTCTCCATTCTAACTTGGGTACTAACATCGTCTCTCTCCCACTCTGTCTTAAGGATATCTTTGCTCTTTCCAGAATGCATTCCTCAGTCATCCAATCAGTTTCCCTTTCTCCTTCCTTTTCACACACTTCCTTTTCACATACTTTACTTCCAAATAGATATTGACTACTCTTAGCAATCCAAAAAAAAAAAATCCTTCTAGTGCATAGACGGCAGGAAGTGCCCTTATTGTCTTAACTGCCTTATGGATCAGTGAAAATGAACTTGAAAGATATCTGAAGTCCCCTTTGAAGTAAAGGAGATAATTTTTCAGCAAATGTCAACTTCAGTGCCGTGCAGAGATGATGGTGCTCCATTTAATATTTAATTTATTAAATGAATGAATTTCTGTCCTGCTCATCTTCCTTTGAAGCTGCACGAAGTCCTTCTGGTCACCTAGGATGTGAATCTGGAGTGCACAGAAGCAGTAATTAAGTAAACGCATACGGAGGACTCAAATGGGGGTTTTAATGCCATGCTGTAGAATGTGCCTTGATGCAACAAATAAAAAGAACCCTCATGAGTAGTTGAGCATAACCTTTCCCTCCCTGTTTTCCTCAACTTCTCTTCATCCAACACATGTAACTATTCCCCATTCTCCATCTCTTCCTTAGAGTGGAACTATATTTGTCTGGACTCTGGGTTGCAAGTGACAGAGACCAGTCACTTGGTTTATGCACAAAACCGAGAATTTGTTAAGTTGAGCACATTGAAATACCCAGGCAAGGCTGCATGTAGAGTCTCAAACAATATTATTAGGACACGAGTCTCTCTGTCACTTGGCTCTACTGTCCGACTGTCTCCACCCTTGTGGATCAGATGGTAGTCCATTGTTAAACCACTTCTCATACTGCCCCACTCCCCCAAGACCCTGGCTCTCTGGGTAGCTCCAGGAAAAAATTCTTGGGATTGGCTGTGGTTGGAATGTGTACCTCCCCTGGAACTGTGGCCATGCAGAGGAAATGCCCGGATTTGCCGGATCTGGGTCACATACCCAGAATCAGGGTGTAAGGTCAGCCTCACCCAAACTGCTTGAGCAGAGAGAGAAGAAGGGCATGGCACCCCAAAGCTAATTCAAGGTCAATTTATTGCTGAAAAGAGGAAAAGATGTGTGAAGTTGGCAAAATAACTCAAAGGGCCGCTATAAAAACCTCCGAAGGAATCGGTTTTTCTCTTTCTAAATGAGATTGACTCTCGCTACAGAAACCACAGCCCTCCTCCCACTTCCGAAGTCACGGTTGCAGGAGTTCCCAAGTCATCAGCAGGCTGGGAGCTCTTCAGGGCAAAGAACGCTCCGTATTGATCTTTGAAAATATCCCAGCACGCTGCACGCAGCAGGTGTTCAATCTGTTTAATCTGCTCCAGTAGATGGAATTTCATGGGGCACCTACTGTGTGCCCAGCACTCTTACATCAGTGAATGTCTGTTGTTGCAGAAATCAGTCAAATCGGTTTTTATCCCACAGCCTGCTGCAGGAGGGCTGTGCGATGGTGCACCGTGGCTCTCAATCTGACCCTGCCGTTGACTAGCAAGTCACCTGCCCCTCTAGGCCTCACTTTCTGTGTTTATCAAATGAGGCTAATATAGACCCTCCACCCAGAGCCAGTGTGGTGATTAAATGAGATGATGCACGTGAAGTGCTTTGCACAGCAGCTGGTACATAGTGACAGCTGATACATAGTAATTAATATAGTAATTAAGATTAATATTTGTATATTTCAAAGAACAGCTGTTTGCTGACCATTGCTCTTCAGCCAGCATCTGCTAGGTTTCTGCCGTATGCTGCGTCCCTTACTAGACTCAATGTAAAGATAAAAGTGAATAAAATTCCTGCTCTAGGGGAATCTGTGGTTTCTTGGTACAGGCAGTCGTGTAAAAACAGGTAATCAAAGGTAATGATTATAATTCCATGGTCCATGTGGTTGCATCCCCAGAGCTGTGTACAACCAAAAGGAACTTCAAACTAATTCGGATTTCTAGAATATCATGAAGGGGGGGAGCACACACCTGCCAAGATGTGTCATTCCCTCTTTTCCTCTTCCACTGACTGACCTCAGCCTCCCGAGACAGGCAAGTGCCTTCATGTCATGGGCCTTGCTGGCACTTCCTGCCCCAACCCAATCATGCCCTACTGCCAAGACTCCGTGAATTCAGGGGCCATTTCCTCTCTGACCTTGAATTTTCCATGCAGTTATTTTCTCTGCCCCAAAGGCTCTCTTTATCCACCTTCTCTTTAAGACTTAATTCAAGTGTTACCTTCTATGAGAGGCCTTCCCAGCCTCTCGGCCTCAGTGGATACCTCTCTTTTCTTCCTGGTTCCCCCAGAACCCAGTGCACACCCCCCTTTACACTCCTAACCCTCTCATGATGTGACTGTCAGCATCCTCTCAGCCTTCCTAACTGTCGTGTGTAGACTACGGGCTGGTCCTCCTAATACCAGGGAGGAAAGGGGATAAATTGAGAGATTGGGCGTGACATATACACACTAGTATATGTAAAATAACTAATAAGAACCTGCTGTATAGCACAGGGAACTCTACTCAATACTCTGTAATGTATGTGGGAAAAGATTCTAAAAAACAGTGGATATATGTATATATATAACCGATTTGCTTTGCTGTACACCTGAAACTGACAAGATTGTGAATCAACTATACTTCAAAAAAAATTTTTTTTAATAAATAAAATAAAAAAGGAAGAAATCATGATTTCCTTTATTCCCAGGCAGGCTGGCACCATATGGAATGGTGGGAGGGAGGGAAAAGGTCCTTCCCAGAGACGAGCCAGCAAGTCCTCTAAGGTTGACAGTCCTCTGTGGGATATTTTGAACAGTGTCTCCACCTGGTGAATGATGTTTCCTGATGTAGGTTATAAAATGGTAGTAAAGGCAGAATAGTATAAGGATGCATAGGCTGTTTCCATAGGGATCGACTTTTAGCTCTTGTTGGCGATGGGCAAGGTACTTAACCTTAAACCTCCTTATCACTAAAATGGACATGATGACAAGACTTGTCTCATAGGGTTGCTATGAGCGTTTTATGAGACGTTGTAGGGAAAATCCTTGGCACAGTGCTTGGCACCTAATAAAGTCCCCAATAGTAGTGGTTGCTGTTATTATAAATGTGGAAATATCTTTTGGAGATCTCCAGTGGTTTTTCAAGAAGAACCATCAACAACAGTTTTCCTCAAGGAACCGGTTTGATGGTTTCTTATGACAGTTGGGAAGAAGGAAACAAAAGCATGTCAGTTGCAGAGGGAGAATGTAATTTTGCTTTGGTGGTTTTTTTGCTTTTGTTTTTCACACCTCTTTTCTCAGGGGAATGGGACTTAGTGTCTCACCAAAACTTGACAGCAAGTAAAATACACGGTTTAAAGTCCTCAGCAGTCATTGCGAATGTGAAATCAAATCTCTAATTTGCTTTGGAGCGTCCGGACGGCAAGGACAGCTGGAGTGTTGCTATTTTTTATTTCAAATAAAAGAGTCAGCTCCTCGTTCCCATAGAAACCACCAACCTAATTATAAGGAGCTTTGTTCACTGGATAAAAGTCATCATTTCTCTTTCCTCCCCACGCTCATACAGGTCCCCAAAATACTGCCATGGATTCGGTCCTGGATGGAAGGGCTTGCTCTCTTTAGCAAACTGGGTTTAGTGCACTGACCAGCTCACACGGGAAAGAAAGCAGCTGGGATTGGCCAGAGAGACCTGATGAAACAGCATCTGCCGGCTCGTGTTCTACTTTGGAAACGGTCATGAGCGTTTAGCAGTGACAAATTAGTGTTTTTCAAGTGAAGTTCAAAGAAGGATACTCCTAACCTCGCCTCCCATGAGGTAGACGTACTCTTTCTTGTCTGGAAGTAGAAGAGTGGACCCCAGCTCTGGAATTCTCCTGTTCTAGGATTTTATGTTCGGATTCTGAGATCAATCACGTTATGTAACATTGCAGTGTTTGGAGAGGAAATGCTAAACCATGAGTTTCCAAGAGCTGGCAATCTGTTTAGCATACATTTTGGGTTTGCTAGAATGGAAATAGTTGTATCTCGCATTACGCCTTTGGGTACCATCAGGGCTCACCCACAGGATGAGGAGCCTTCTTGTGCCTGCTTCTCTCTCCTTGAACTGCTTGTCCCAGGTGTTTACTGACCTTCATGCTGATATGTACCTAAGTGGAGATGCTTTTCCTTGACCCTAGAGAGGTGTTCTCTCAAAAGTCAGCTGATAGAAAGCTAAGTGGCACTGAAGACCAAGAGTCTTGGATGTATTTTGGGCATAAGGTTACTTAGGGGTTAGCAATTTGCAAATGCAATTAATGCTTTTTTTTTTTTTTTTTTTTGAGATTCCATTTATAGAATGGACCAGCTGTAGGTCAGTGCTGGTGTTGAGCACATTGCTGCATTTTGTAGACACTGAAATACTAATTTGAGAAGTGAATGTCCCATATGCACATGTCAGGAGTTTTGGAAGACACATCAGGCCATTTGGCATGGGGGGAGGGGAGGCGTGCTCCACAGAGAGGCTGGACCAGGACGGGGCCAGGCGAAAGCCTGAGAGTAAAGGCAGGAGTCCCGAAGAAGCTGTAACGTGAAAAGAAGCTTATATAAATACGGGGATGGGATGGGATGGGGAGAGAGTGGTAGGAATGCATTAGACCCTACAACTTGGTTAACGTCCCAGGACAGGTAAATGTTTCCTGTGTCCAGAAAGGGCGTCTTGAGTGGGATGCAGGTTTCTTTGACCTGGGCTTGTCCTTGTGCGGTCTCCTCTGCTCTTCCTGCCATGTACCCCCTGCTCGTGATGGTGGTGATGGTGGTGATGGTAGTAGTTATAATGATCATGGCGGAGGGGATGATGGAAGTTGTAATAATGATGTTGGTTATAACGAGATTGATGAGGTTAATATTTTTTGAGTACTTTCTCAGTGCCAGACCCTGTTCTAAACAATTATATCTGGCATCTGTTTCCTTGTTTAGGCCAGAAACCTAGAAATCTTCCTTGTTTGTTCCTTTTTCTCATACACGCCATCAAACTCTTGGCAAGTTTTGATCAGCTCTACCTTCAAAACCCATCTCTCTTTCGCCACTCTGGCTGTCCCCTTTGCTACCAACTTTCACTGCCTTGCTGCCAGAGGCTTCTTCCTGGGCGCCCAGATTTCATTCTTACCTATTACAGTGCATTCGCACTGCAGGCAGGGGGCCTTCTAAAATCCTAACTCCTTCCCTCCTCAGAACCTTCTCATGGTTTCCCTTCACACGGAAAGTAAAATCCAAGACATTACGAGCATTTAGGCCCCAAATGCCCTTGTCACTGGCCTTTCTCCTTGATGCTTATTCTGCTCTAGTCACCACCCTTCTTCCCAGTCCTTGAATACACCAAATCCCCCAGCCGGCTCCCCACCAGGGCTTTGCATGGCTTGTCCCCTTAATTCATCTAGGGCTCTCTTGAGACTCAGCTTTCTCAGAAAGGGCTTCTCTGAGAATCCTCTATTAAACAGCACCCCTCCCTGCCATCTGTCACTTGCCCTCCATCCCATTAACCTGATGTATTTTTCTTCATCGCACTTAATACTCTGTCATCCTTTTATAAAGTGTTATAATCCGCTATATCTATAGGGAGTTTTCCTCTGTAGAACATCAACTTCATAAGGACAGAGAGCAGCTCTGAGTATTTCACCTCTGTGTACTCATGGTCTAGTACAGTGCCTGGCCCGTAATAGAGGCACCATAAATACTGGTTGAAGGAATGTACAAATGATAAGCTTGTATAAAAATATATATATGACCTTAAGACTTATATTTTCCTCTTACGGGGAAACTGAGGTTTAGGGAGATGAATTACGCCCTTGACTCTGGTGAGAAAAGCTAAAGACTTTATTTGTTCTAAGAAATTCTAGTTTGTAACTCACTGCAATTTCTCAACCGAAATTCCAACCCTTGCAGGCCTAATATAATGTATGTGTGACTATGTGTTCCTTGGTGTTGGTGATGAGCAAGACGTTTTAGATGGTTTGTGGATATTACTATTGAATCACAATGTGAATTTACTTTTTTTGGGGGGGGGCAATGGAATTTAAAGTTTTTTCATTTTTATTTTTTATTTTTAGTACAACTTTTAAAGGTTGCTTTCCATTTAGAGTCATTAGAAAATATGGGCTATTCCCCGTGCTGTGCAGTACCTCCTTGAGCCTGTCTTACACCCAGTAATTTGTGCCGCCAGCTTCCCACCCCTGTATTGCCTCTCCCCTGTCCCCACTGGTAACCACTACTTTGTTCTCTATATCTGTGAGTCTGCCTCTTGTTTTGCTATATTCACTAGATTGTTGTATTTTTTAGATTCCACATATAAAAGATATCATACAGTATTTGTCTTACTCTGTTTGACTTATTTCACTTAGCATAATGCCCTCCAAGTCCACCCATGTTTCTGCAAATGGCAAAATTTCATTCACTTATATGGCTGAGTACTGTTCTATTGTATATATATACCACATCTTCTTTATCCATTCATCTGTTGATGGACACTTAGGTTGCTTCCATATCTTGGCAATTGAAAATAATGCTGCTATGAACATTGAGGTGCATGTATCTTTTTGAATTAGGGGGTTGTTTCTGTTTTCCGGAAATATACCCAGGAGTGGAATTGCTGGGTCATGTGGTAGTTCTATTTTTAGTTTTTTGAGAGTAGCTGTACCAATTTACATTCTACCTGCAGTGTAGTAGGGTTCCCTCTTCTCCACATCCTTGCCAACATTTGTTATTTGTGTTCTTTTTGATGACAGCCATTCTGACAGGTGTGAGGTGATATCTCATTGCGGTTTTGATTTGCATTTCCCTGATTACTTGGACGTTGGCCATCTTTTCGTGTGCCTGTTGGCCATCTGCATTTCCTCTTTGGAAAAATGTCTACTGAGTTCCTCTGCCCATTTTAAAATCAGATTGTTTGGGTTTTTTTGATGTTGAGTTGTGTGAGCTGTTTATATATGTTGGATATTAGTTTCTTATCAGTCATATCATTTGCACATATTTTCTCCCATTCAGTAGGTTGTCCTTTTGTTTTGTTGATGGTTTCCCTTCAGTGGTACAATTCATAGTGTACAATTCTGCAATTTAAGTTATATAATTCAGTGTCTTTTTAGTATATTCACAGAGTTGTGGAAACATCACCACAAGCAACTTTAGAATGTTTTCAGCAATCCCAAAGAAACTTCATGTACATTAACAATCATTTCCCTTCTCCTTTCCCCGCCCCTGCCCGACCTCCCCTAGCCCTAGACAACCATTAATCTACTTTTTGTTGCTATGGATTTGCCTATCCCTGTCATTTCATATAAATGGAGTCATACAAATGGAATCATACAATATGTGGCCTTTTGTGTCTGACTTCTTTTACTTTAGCATGATCTTTTTAAGATTCTTCATGTTGTAGCATGAATCAGTACTCCATTCCTTTTTATGATTGAATAATACTGCATTGCATGGATCTAACACATTTTATTTATTCATTTATTATTTGATGGACCCAAAAAAGTGGTTGTTTATCCTTTTTGGCTATAATGAATAATGCTGTTATGAACATTTGTATGTAAGTCTTTATGTGGACAAATGTTATCACTTCCCTTGGGTATATACCAAGGAGGAGAACTTCACCTAGGATCCTAAGATTGCTTAACATTTTAAGGAAGCACCAAACTGTTTTCCGGAGCGGCTGCACTATCTTACAATCTCACCAGCAGTGTAGCAGGATTCCCGTTTATCCACGTCCTTGTCAACACTTATTATTGTCTCTCTTTTTTTATTAGCCCTCCTAGTGGGATAAAAGTGAATTCACTTTTGTGTTTCCGTTTTTAACAGAAAATGTAGGTCCTCAGGGCTGTCAGCAGGGAGACTACAGGGTTAAGTAGAATTTCATAACCTTGTTTGACATTTATTTTATTTTTTAGATAACATATCACTTTCCTTTTACTTCTTTATTTTAAAGTGAGGGCATTATATTGACTTTATAAAAATCATCTTTATTGAGAAATAGTTTACATCCCACACAATTCACCCATTTAAAGTGTATAATTCAGGGGACGTCCCTGGTGGTCCAGTGATAAAGAACCCGCCTTCCAGTGCACAGGGGACGTGGGTTCGATCCCTGGTCAGGGAACTAAGATCCCACATGCTGCGGGGCAGCTAAGCCCACGCGCCACAACTACTGAGCTCTCACACCTCAACGAGAGAGCCCTGAGCACCACAACTAGAGAGAAGCCTGTGCACGGCAACTAGAGAGAGAAAACCCTCACACTGCAACTAGAGAGAAGCACGTGCACCGCAACCACGACCCAATGCAGCCAAAAAATAAAGAATAGACAAATAAATAAAAATAAAGTGTAGGGCTTCCCTGGTGGCGCAGTGGTTGAGAGTCTGCCTGCCAATGCAGGGGACATGGGCTTGTGCCCCGGTCTGGGAAGATCCCACATGCCGCGGAGCGGCTGGGCCCGTGAGCCATGGCCGCTGAGCCTGCGCGTCCGGAGCCTGTGCTCTGCAACGGGCGAGGCCACAACAGCGAGAGGCCTGTGTGCTGCAAAAAAAAAAAAAAAAGTGTATACTTCAATGGCTTTTAGTATATTCACTGGGCATCCAACATCACAGTCAATTTTCAGATATTTTTATTACTTCAAAAGGAAACCCCATACCCCTTCGCCATGATCCCCCCACTTCCCCTTTACTCCAGTCCCTGGCAGCCACTAATCTAAATATTTCCTATCACTACAGGTTTGCCTATTCTGGACATTTCAGTATGTTTTTAAAGAAATGATTAGCTTACATTTCCAGCAACGTGTATTGGTTTTCCTATGGAAATATAAAGTTTCCTGTTAGAGTCAACTTACTAAAATAAATTAATAAGCTTAAACAATATTAAATAGAGTAAGTGGTGTGTACGTAAAGGTAAAAATTGCAGTGGTGGTTGGTTGTGAGCTGGAGATTAGGCAGATATCCTCACAGGGGAGTGCATACGGCCAGCGTTTGGGAATCGTGGCTGATGGATGTCCTTGGACTAGACTGGTCAAGGGAAACACTTCATCTTTGGACTAGAACAGAGGGAGCCTAAGTGCCCACGAGGCCCACACGGCCATGTCATCAGAGAGCACCCACCACTTGACACTGCCTGACACAAACCAAGTGCTGGTTAAGCAGGTTTTCATTGCTGGTTAATTTCAGTCATAGCCACGAGGAAGCCCTGAGGCCTCCCCATCCCTCACTTGCCCCAACTGGATCACTTCCTTGTTACTTTGTCTCTGCCCCTGCTTCTTTGCCTGCCCCAGCAGAGAAGCTTTACTAGGAGAGTACCCCTGCTCTAAGAGTGAGGAAAAAAGCCTGCAGTTTGAGGGTATTTGAGTAGCTGCGTCCTCCCGCTGAAACATCCCAGCTAGCTTTCAAGTTAGAAACACATCACCCTTAACCAAGTTGATAAAACCACAGGTTACCTCTTTATGTTTTTGCAAATTGCATCAAACCAAACAGTGAAAGCAAAATTCCATGGGGGCTGAGTGCCATTGTTATCAGTTCAGCAAATGACCCTTGGCCATGTTTCCATACCCCAACATGTGGAATGCATCAGCAGACCAGAAACACGATCAGTGTTTTTTTTTTTTTTTTACAAAACCAAATTGGGATTTTCAAAATGCATTTTTCACGTTTTTCTTTGGTTGGATCAACCATATGTTAAAGTAAGCTTCACCGATGGCAACAGTGTTCATCCGAGGCTTATTATAGGTTAATAAAAGAGTACGTGGGTGGCAAGCAGAATCTTGCACAGAGCTGCTAGAAAAATCAGAACTAA
Organism: Delphinapterus leucas; assembly: GCF_059928025.1. Lineage (NCBI taxonomy): Eukaryota > Metazoa > Chordata > Mammalia > Artiodactyla > Monodontidae > Delphinapterus > Delphinapterus leucas. The sequence goes on along the minus strand of NC_143138.1, from coordinate 79,463,069 downwards.
TGGCTTTTGTCTTTTTGCCTTGTTCATCTAAAGTGTTTTGATATTTGCCCAGATTATGGATGAGTGAAGGCAAGTTACTGTTCTTGTGAGACCTAAGCTAGCCTCTGTGTGTGTCCAAGGAGAAGGCATCCTTTAGGGTGGAGCTTATGCGGCGAGAGGAGGACCCGGGACTCAGACTGTCTGGGTTCTAATCCCAGCTCTACCACCACTCAGTAGCTATGTGAAAGTTACAAGTTATTAACCCTTCCAGGTTTAGGTTGCTTCATCTGAAAAATGGGCGGGATGACAGCTACCTCGCAGGATGTTTGTGGGTCAGGTGACACAGTGCCCGTGCGGTGCTTCGCCTGATGCTTGGCACAGACTGAACTCCCCTGCCATTATTGGTGGTGTTATTGTTGTTTTCCCTCATTTTCGGAGGCAGTGGAGAATTTGACTCTTTGGGTCCATCTGGAATGATCTCTGATATCTGGTCTAATTGCATTTAATTGCCACACTGGCCGCTTCTCTGTTTCTTGAACACGTCGACTTTGGTCCTGCCTCAGAGCCTTTGTACTTGCTGGTCCCCCTGCCCAGCCTGCCTTTTTCCCGCCCTTCACGTGGTCACTGCTTGTTAACCTCCAGGGCTCTCCTTAATGTCTCCTCGTCTGCTTTAGATGCTCTGTCATCTCACTGTGTTTCTTTCCGTCATTGCACTTGCCTCCCCCTGAAATGGTTTTGTTCATTTATTTGTCTCCTTGTCTCTTGTCTGTCACCCCCACTAGAGTGTGAGCTCCGTGAAGGCAGCATCCGTATCTGCCTTATCCAAGATCAAATGGCCACCTCCTCTTTCGGTGCCTGGCACACAGTCAGTACTCCTTAAATACCTGTTGAATTTCAATGTACTACTTGGAGTTCAAATTCAGACTTTCCTAAGTAGTGGGACATGAAGTTTTAGAGTAAGTCTTCTGCTAGAAAGGCTACCGTACAATTTTTAAAGCCTTGTATTCTGCATTTCGGTGTTACCTCTCCCCCAGCTGTCCCCCGATCCACCCTGTTGTCATGAGGGAGAAGGCAGACAGGATGACAACAGTTATTGATGCAGGCAACTAGAACCGGTTTCAAGGCCATCAGAGATAACTAATGAGAACCTACTGTATAGCTCAGGGAACTCTGCTCAGTGCTCTGTGGTGACCTAAATGGGAAGGAAATCCAAAAAAGAGTGGCTCTGTGTATAACTGATTCACTTTGCTGTACAGCAGAAACTAACGCAACACTGTAAATCAACTACACTCCAGTAAAAATTAATTAAAAAATAAAATAAGGGACTTAATGCAACACATTTAACAAAAGCCGTCAGAGGATTCGTTTCATGGCAGGATATAGGAAACCATCATTCTCCTTTGGCAGAATGAAGACAGGTGGATGGACAGTGTTACCCCTTCTCAACCAGTTAGTAGATGTGTCAAGGGAACAGTTAGAAGGATTATAATGAAAGATTTGGTGCCTTGAATGCCATGGTCATTTAAGGAAGAACATCCTTCCTGGGATATGCATGTCCCTGGATACACGTTGTTCTATTTCTAGTTTCCCTGGGTCATTGGAGACAGCGATAAAGAAGTAAACTAATAATTATATATATTTCTTTATTATTAATTGCTTATTGTAATGAATACTGTGGAGGAAAATATGGCAAAAATATGGTTTTGATAAGAGAGATAACCATGGCAGGAAACCAACTATAGTTTGGATGATCAAAATAAATGAATGAATCTATTAGAGAAGATGAATATGGTTTCATTATTTTGGCATGAAAAATAGATACTGTGATGGCCCTGCCACCAGGTTCCTTGCCCCTCCATTGCTGGCACAGGGCAGAGGGACAGCATCGATTCTTGAAGTACCCAGTTGATTTCTGTCTTTTTCAGACTGGTAGTGGGCGCTCCGTTCTCTCCTCGCTCCAGCATCCCTCCCCCTTCCTGTCTCCCTCCCTAGCTGGTAAGAATGAGCATCTTGTGGTCTAAAGCCGCACAAGGGCCTTGGACCTGCTGGGCACCCAGCTGCTGGGGCACATTAATGAGAAACAAAATCTTCGTGGGGGGTGGGGGGAGTGAGGACAGTAATAGCTTCTGGGTTACCTGCTTGTCAGAGCACAGGCTCACCTGCAGTGTTCCAGAAGCCTCCGGAACAGAACCGGAGTGCTGTTCGGCATCACGCAGGAAGGCGGGTGTTTTGACAGTTGGCCACCCATTCCCACCCATTTACCCAACCCAACAGGGCTGTCTCACACTTCACATGCGAAAGAGCAATGCTTTGAGTGTGCGTTCTGGTGACATCTTCCAAGAGAACGTGATGTGCACATTTGTTTCTGTCTTTAACGCTACTTATGTTTAAAAGGTGCAGATTTACTTGAGAGCTGCCTGTACCAGCCTCTGGATGAAGCACCTCACATAAACCTCACCACAGTGCTTTGAGAGAGGCACGATTTGGGGGTGCAGCTCCCTTTGCTTCCGATGGGGAAGTGGACGCTGGAAGAGATTCTCTTTACCAGTGTCGTGGAGTTAGGAAGCAGCTGAGTCTAGCTTGCACGTGGCCCTTTCTCTTAACCACTGTGCGCGCTCTTCACAAGCATCACGTGTTCATTGTAAGTAGTTAGGACACAGGGATAAGGGAAAAGATAGTTCACAATGTACCTGTAGATCACCCGTAATGCTACCTACCCACGCACAAGTCTACCAACCACTGATAAATTCTTGCTTCCTAAACTATGTGTGGGTGTGCATACTCGTACGTGTGTACATTTGTATGTCTGTTTATATAAAATATCAAATGTGTGTACCTCTGTATAAGTGTTAGTATTTGTTGAAAAATGACAAATCATAATAACTTCCCATATCAGTACATATCTACAATCTTTTTTTTTTTTTTTTTTTTTTTTTGTGGTCCTCGGGCCTCTCACTGCTGTGGCCTCTCCCGTTGCGGAACACAGTCTCCGGACGCGCAGGCTCAGCGGGCATGGCTCACGGGCCCAGCCGCTCCGTGGCATGTGGGATCCTCCCGGACCGGGGCACGAACCTGTGTCCCCTGCATCGGCAGGCGGATTCTCAACCACTGCGCCACCAGGGAAGCCCATATCTACAATCATTTTAATAACAGCGTAGTCTTCTATGCATCCTATGTTTCATGATTTATTTAACCAAATCCCTATAACTGGACGCTCACCGGTCCCTCCCTTCCAGATGAAAGAATAAGGTTGCTGCGGTTCTTCTTTCATGATTCCAAACCATAGCCCTGGATGTGTTTGTACTCAGGTCTTTTTGAACTTGTTATTTCTTTAGGATAATTCCTAGAGTGGTATTTACTCCTTACCACAAAGGACATTTCAGGAAAATTCCATGGCCACAGACAGACCTGGAAAGAATATAGTTGCTGTGATTAAGGGTTTAACCTGATTCTCTGCTTCCTGGATTAGTAAATGCTAGTTGGCTGGCCGGCTGCCTGCAGCTTCCAAGAAGCAATGCAGTTGGGTAAAGAGGGATGGAAGCTTTGTGTTATAATATGACATGGTAAGTTCCGTAATAGAAATGTGCTGAATATCTAGGACAGAGGGAAGCTGCACCTACCTAACCCCACCTGAGCGTCAGGTGTTTCTGTAGAATTAGCCATATGAAGAGCAGGGAGGATGAGAAGTTTGGGCTGAGAAAGTGAGACGTACCAGGCAGAGCAGACAGAGATAGAGCCGGAAAAGTAGCCAGGAGCCATAGCAGAGAGGGCTGGGTATAAAGTATTGAGAATCTTAGGACCAACCTCTGGATTTGATATCAGATGTGATGAGGAAAACCTTGGAAAGGCTCTAAGCATGGCCAGTTTGCATTTTAGAAGTTTCCTCTGGCCTGGGGTTGGAGGATGGCTGTGCAGTAGACACATTTAGAGACAGAGAGATGTGTTGGAAGGAGGATGCAGTTTTAGAAGTGAGAAGCATCCATTTTTCTAGGTCATGGGGGTCTAGATGCTGCAGTGGTTAGACTGAGAATGAAAGTGCTAGATTGGAGATTATTTAGTTGAGGGGCCTCAACCTGGACATACCTAAGTTAAGCTTACAGGAATATATGATGCCTGGAATTCTATCCCAAAGTGTGCATGTATGCAAGTTGTTATTAAAAATATTTCCACTGGTAAGTCTTGGATGCTAGGCATAAACAACCTGTGGATCATGTTTGTTCTGGCTAGAGTTATCAGATTTTCAAAAGGACCCCTATATACAAGTGATCTTATTGGAATGATGAAAGTCTCCTAAAACTGGATTATGGTAACTTGATAAACTTACTAAAAATCTTTGATTTGTATACCTGAAACGGATGAATTTTATGATATACCTCAAAAACCTAAACAGGGGAAGGGTACCCATAGTCCAAAGAACATTAAAAGCCACTAAATTATACATGTTGAATTAAGATGTAATGGTTAACTTAATTGTTTCAACTCGGCTAGGCTGTGGTGCCTAGTTGTTTGGTCAAAGACTAGAGTGGATGGTGCTCTGATGGTATTTTTTAGATCTGATTGACATTTACAATCACTTGAGTTTAAGTAAAGCAGATTGTCCTCTATGATGTGCCTGGGCCTTATGCACTCATTTGAAGGCCTTAAGAGAAAAGACTGAGAAAGAAAAATTTATGCGTCCAGCCTGCCATGTAGAAAGCCACCCAAGCGCCCAGGCTCCTGGCCTGTCCTACAGATTTCAGACTCAAGACGGCAGGATTGACCCTCATCTGAATTGTCAGCTTGCCCTATGAATTTCAGACTTGCCAGCCCCTACATTTGTGTAAGCCAGTTCCTTAAAATACATCTCTCTCTATAGATATATAGAGATATATACTCTACTGGTTCTGCTTCTCTGGAGACCCCTGACTGACACATAAGGTAAATTGAAATATTTTGGTTGCTTTCAGTTTTTTTTAAGTCCTTTCACTGTAGAAATCATTTTCTGGCCTACTGTTCACAGGTGTGCCACTGTTAACCTTGTGTACCACTGTTAACCATGTGTATGTTGGGCCGCCCCTGTTGGGCCTGGTTGTTATGGCATATGTTGGGCGGGGGGAGTTAGGCAGAAACCCTGAGGGTCCTGGATCTCCTCCGTGCACAGAGTGTCAGCCCCAGTGCACTGTGGGTGGCTAGGCAGGCCTGGAAGCCTGACTCTGGGTGGTGGTCTGAGAAAGGCAGTCCAGCCCGCTGGCCACTTCTTGTGCAGTGAAGGACCCAACTGAATCGTGGGGGAAGACAGAGGCTCTCTGAAGCCCAGCCACCCTTCTTTGGCCTTCAGTCCAAGAATGTGTTTTGAAAGAAGGCACACCAGTGGTGATCAAGTGCAGCTCTGACTTTTATTAAGGGTTGGCCAGAAACCACAGGAAAATGACAGCCAGTCCCCAGATGAGGTCTGGTTCTCATCCCACTAGTGTCACAACTCAGTTTTTCATCTTGCATCTTTGTGCTGGGAAGCTAGTGGCTCTTTTCTCCTGTTTCAGTTTTTGCCATGGTTTGTGGGAATGGGCAGGAAAGTCATTTCTCGGGAAAACCCTTGGAAGAGTGGAGACTTCTTACACAGAACACATGGGAACTTAGGTACACATTGGAATGATCCAGGCTTTATTGAACACCTACTGTGTGCCAGGAATTATGTCAGACTTTGGGGCTCCTGTTGGTCAGAACTCTTAATGCGCTTGCTCTCTTGCTGCCTGAAGGAAGGAACAAATAAAGAGAACCTATCCTCAAGTTGAAAATTGGTACAAGGTTCTATTCTGAAACCAAAAAAAGAAAAGGAAAAGAAGAAAACTGTTAGCCACGTCCTTGGTTAACCTATGAAAGACTGCCCAGACATGGTGCCTGAGAACGTCTCGGATGGAGACTCAGCAGTGGTCTACATGTTGGTATTTAGTACTATCTGGATATCTAGAATATTTGTAGAAGGTCACCATATGCTTTACTGGAAAGTTGATGTAGAACTGTAGGTATGTTTTACCGAGTCCAACCTCATACTGCTCACCGCACCACAGGCCAATAAATCAAGTTGTTGGGGCAACTTTATTAGGACAGCGACTTTATTAGGAAAGCGAGACTGGTGTCCCAAAGGACCATCTTAATCAACTTAGAATTCAGACTTTCTTTCTACTAAAAAGGGAGGGGGTGTGGCTAGTTGGTGCAAACTTCTTGGTGCCGGAATCCTTTGTTCTTGCAGCTGTCCAAGTATGTCTGGTCACAGTGTTCCTATAAACCTCCAGTAAGACAATTGTTATTTTCTTTTCTGCAACGTTTTATCTTTATATGAATGGGTAAGTGTTATACTTTAAAGATCAGAGCCTTGAGAATGGGCTATAATGTATATTTTAGGCTGTAGGCAACATTCTTTTACAAAGGTGCCGAGCCAGCGTCGAGCCAGCGTGACTAAGCACAGGCAACAGAGCCCAAAGGTTAGAGCTAAAGGAATAGATCCAATATGGAGTCAGCTTCCTTCTTCCTTGTTACAGGTAGTCTCTGCTACTTACCGGCTCTTTGGCCTTTTCCGGGTCCTTATTCTCTTGGACGGAATGGTCCTTCCCTCATCTATAACATCCTTCTCTTCACAGCCTTGTGGCAAGGAGCAGGTGAAACACTGGCCAGAAAAAGTATGTGTGTGGGGCTGCTCTGTGCTGAGCTCTAGGAGCTACGTTGTAATAGCCCAAGAAGTGCTCCCTGATCTTGGTGAACTTACAGTCTAAGGAAGGAAATGGACCTGAGACGGGCTGTGCACAATTCTGTGTGAATGTGTGTGTGTGTGAAGTGTGTGTGTTCGAGCCCGTAGAGCCCATGTGTTTAGGAGAGGTGTTGTCATCAGAGAAACACCCTTTGACAGCTGAAGGTAGTTTCAAAAAAGCATCCATTCTTTCCTTGCTTCTCACAAACATCGTGAAAAGGTACTTGAAAACAGTCCTTTAAGAAACCTGTTTTTCCTACGCATCCACTTAACCTCACGCATTGTTGGTTGCCCTCCATCTTTCTCTTCCAGACTCCTTACAGATTCCTCACAAACCCTCTTGCCCTGGACGCCTCCCTTACATCTCTTTCGTTTCTCCTTTCCCCACTTTCTCTCGATTCAGCTTCACAAAGGCCTGAATTAGTCTCCTGGAGAAATAGCGCAGACTGTCTTCTGTCTTCAGACCACAGACCTCAGATGGGGGGCCAGGGAGGGTATAAGGTAGAGATGGAAAACCAGGTTGACGAAGCCAGAACCTACATCCGTAGAGGGAGGAAGGCTAAAAACATGTGTGCATCAGTGTAAATCACATGGTACCCTGTGCCTACTGCTGCAACGTGTCCTTCCTATGGGAGTGCATGATGAGGGCCGCAGTCGCTGCCTGGAAGGCAGGTCCCTGAGCTGGGTCTTAGAGTGTTGCCACGTGCGAGTTCATGTGCCCAACGCAGAGTGAGGCCAAGCAGACCGAGACGTCGGAGTGGAGAGCAGAGAAAAGTTTACTGCGGGGCCGTGCAAGGAGATGGGTGGCTCATGCCCAGAAAACACCAGACTCCTCGAAGGGTTTCAGCAAAGCATTTTTAAAGGCAAGGGGAGAGAGGGGTGTGGTTGGTTGATGCAGTTGGTGTAGGAATCCTTTGTTCTTGCAGCTGACCGTGTAGGTCAGGTCATGATGTCCCTATAAAAACCTCCAGCAAGACAAATGTTGTTCTGTATTCTGCAACTTTGAATCTCTGTATGAATGGAAAAGTGTTATACCCTTAAAGGTCAGAGCCTTGAAAATGGGCTACCCTGTATATTTCCGGCTATAGACAGCATTCTTCCCTGGAAGCAAAAGCAGTGGAATACAAAGGTTAAAGCAAAAGAAACAGATGCAGTACGGGGTCAGATTTGTTCTTTCCTATCACAGGAGGAGTGGGAGTGCGTTCGTGTGGCAGCATGAAGCAGCGTGCTGTGAATTAGGGAAGAGAAAGCTGGTCTGTGTGCCTGGCATGTCAGAGACATGGGAAATAGAAGGTAGAAGAGGAGGCTGGACTGGTTATTTAGGAGCTGTGTGTGCTACAAGCTAGCCCTACACAGAAAATCTCGATTCTCTTGTTGCAGATGCCTCTTGACACCTGCAAGTTGGTTTGTAAGTGATCCCTCCCGTGACCGCAAGGGGAGGTGGGTGAGATTGTTGTGGCTGATCCTTGGCAAGCACCTCTGTCCCCTGAAAGCCTGAGGAGCCACGCTGGCAGCATCTTAGCTCACAAAGGGAAGTGTTCAGTGTTTATATTCCCACTTTCTCAAAATCACATCACTCTGGGTTGCAGTGAACGGAAACGTAACTTAAAGTGAGTGATACAAAGAAGAACATTGGCTCATGTAACTGATTAATAAGTGGGGAGGGGGTGTGATGATTGCAGCGGGCGTCTCTCTGTCTGTCTTTCCCCCTGCTTTCCTTCTCGTCCAGACAAACCCTCCTCTTGTGGTGGCAGGAGGGCTCCCGGCAGCCCCAGCCGTACATCCTGTTAACACAGTACCCCAGGGAAAGGGAGTTCTCTTTTTCCAGTCCTTCCTGCAAGAGTCACATGATCGGCTTTCCTTGTACTGAGGTGACGCACATGCCCATCTCTGAACTCTCTGGCCAAGTCAGTGGGCTCTGCTGATTGGCCAATCCTGGCTTCTTGGTACTGGGATGGGAGCTGCCTAGCCTGCTCAAGCCTCATAAACTGAGAGTGGGGGAAGGGTGGTTCCTCGGAAGAAAACCTAGGTGCTATTACCAGAAGTGGGAATGGCTCTGGAGGAGGCTAAAACCCAGATGCCCACAACAAATTGCTTCCTGTCCACCTCATATTCTCACCCTGATGAGCAATAAGAAAAATGACCTCCACCAGAGATAACGAGCATAGCAATTGTTCGGGCTTTTTATGGAGGGCAGGGGTAGAGTGACTTCAGGGAATATATGTGCAGCAGGAAAAAAAGATTTGAAACAAAGCCCAGCTTCTTATTGGTTTTTTAGTATCTCATTTGCTGAGGAGAATTAAGCAAGAAGAGAACTTGATTGAATCTAATTGCTTGTAAAAAGTGTTCAAAAGACATTTTATCATACAGTTTAGATGCCTAAACAGCTAGGAGGTGAATGCCACCCTCCGAAGTGATAAACAGAATGGCAAAGTCTTCCTTCATATTGTATCTGTTTATGCTTTCACTAGTGCAGCCTGTGTTCATTGTTAAAACTAAGGAGGAGTTATATTAACTCAGGACAGATGGTGCTTAATACTGACCACACATGAAGACTGGTGGCCCCAGGCTCCAAGTTCAGGCAGAAGGCAAAACAGATTTGCTTCCATATGGGATGAGTACCATTAGATGCTAGGATGCTGTGGTTGTGGTTTGGGAGTGAAAACGCCAGAATTATCTTGGCTAGGTAGATACTATTGTTACTCTTGGTAATTTTAATAACCATTTTATAACAGGACTTTGCTATTTACTGTATGCTTTCATGCACATCTGTTCACTTTATCCTCCCAAGAATCATGTGCAATAAAAAAAGTTTGTCTCCGGGCTTCCCTGGTGGCGCAGTGGTTGAGAGTCCGCCTGCTGATGCAGGGGACGCGGGTTCATGCCCCGGTCTGGGAAGATGCCACGTGCCGCGGAGCGGCTGGGCCCACGAGCCATGGCCGCTGAGCCTGCGCGTCCGGAGCCTGTGCTCCGTAACGGGAGAGGGCACAACAGTGAGAGGCCTGCATACCGCCCCCCCCAAAAAAAGTTTGTCTCCATTTTTACAGATAGTAAGTGATTGACTCAAGATCACAAAGTTATATTGTATTGGTGCCAACGCATGTGCATTTGTGACCGTACCTTTGACCCCAAACCCAGGGATGTTTTGACTACACATAATTAGTTGCCCAGAAGTCATTCTGTTATGAAAGGCTTACATTTCTTTTTTGGGGGTAGGGGGGACTAGGAGGAAAGATAGCTTTATTGAGAATGCCAGCAGTCCTGGGGAGAAGGTGGACTCATGTCCCAAAGAACCAGCTCCTGACTCCTCAGGCTTTGTTCAGAGATAATACAGGAAAAAGAGGAAGGGGATGCATGCTGGGAAGAGGGTAGTTTTCTATTTTCAGAGATGGTTATCACGATCATTGGCACCAAACTTCCATCACGTCTTGCTTGCGGTTAGAACATTATTGGGCCATGAGTCTCTGGTTAGTTATTTCTGCTGGTCTTGGAGAGTCCCCTGGGGAGGCAGGGGGTGGCTGCAGCTCTCCCTGGGGTCACAAAAGCTGGTTCAGGTGGTGCCCACCTACCCGAACTCCCGTTGGGGGCAGACACCCTGCTTGGGTCCTTGCATTTCTTTATATGCCCCTCAGGGCAGGCGTAAGAATTAAACTGCCCAGGTTCAAGGCTCAGCTCACCTCCTCTACCCAGAAGGGTCTTAATAATCTTCCTCGGCCTTCCTTGACACCATTCTTTAATCTCTGAAGTATACACACGTGGGGGTTGAGTGGGGGAGGGAAGAAAATATTAACAGTCGTAATAATATTTATTTTTAAACAACGGAACTTCACTAATATTTGAAAGCTTTTTCTTTTGAAATAATCTAAAATTATAGAAAGTTGCAGAATTAGTACAAAGAGTTCTGTGTACCCCTCTCCCAGTTTCCCCTAAGGCTGATACCTTAACAAAATCATTGTACAATCATCACAACCAGGAAATTAACATTGACACAATATTATTAACTCAACCACAGACCTTATTCAAAATTCACCAGCTTTCCCACTAATGTCCTTGTTTCCTGGTCCTGGATCCTTTCCAGGATCTCACGTTGCATTTGGTTTCCATGTCTTCTTCTTGTCTACGGCCCTAATCTGTGACAATTCCTCAGACTTTAAATTTCATGACTTTGACATATTTGAATGGAACTGGTCATTTATTTGAGTATCCCTCATTTTGGGTTTGTCTGATACTTTTGCGTGATTAGATTGAGGTATGCTTTTTTTGACTAGAAGACCACTGAAGTGATGCTGTGTTCTTTTCAGTGCATCTTATCAGGAAGTACATGATATCAACATGTCTTAGTATCGGTGATGTTAGTTTTGACCGCTTGTTTAAGGTACTGTCTGCCAGGTTTCTCCACTGTAAAGTTTCTGTTTTTCCCTTTGTAAATAGTGCATGTCTTATGGGGAGACGCTTTGAGAGGATGCACATATTCTGTTTGTCATTGTTCCCTTGCCTGTCAATTTTAGCTTCCGTTGATGATGTTTGCTTGCAACACTTATTACGGATGCATTTGCCTAATGAGCTTGACTAAAATTTAGTTAATATATTCTCTTTAGTGCTCTTACTGAGAGGTCATGTTATATGGTGACATGCCATAGTAGTATATATATTCCCATTTCCTTTTCCTGTGTCTATTCACATGCGTATCTTTACCCACTTATAATAATAGTTCATGGAAAATTTGATAAGTACTTCATTTTAAAAAAAGAACACCAAAAGAATTTTTGGGAAGCATTATCACTGACTTGTGGAATTGATTGTAGGCTGCAGAATTGAGCTTGGAACTCTGAGGTTATGCAGGACCCACAGGAAAGACAACATTCTGCTTTTGATTGCCCACTGGAGTCAAAATTCAGCCTGGCCCATTTCACTTGATGTTGTATCATCAAGATTTCTACATGCTTCCAGTATGACCAGTTACCATTTTAAATACCTGCATAGTATCCCACATATTATGGGGGGTATTGGATGTTTAGGTTGTTTCAAATTTAATAGCAGATGCGTTAATAATTCCTTTTTGCTCAGTGTTTCTGAAACTTGGCTGCACGCTGGAATCACCCAGGGAGTTTTAAGAAATACTGGTGCCTGGGTCCCACCTCCCTCCAGAGAGTGTGACTGTGGCCTGGGCATGGGGATTTTTCAGAGGTCTCCACAGATTCTGGTATATAGCAGAGGTTGAGAACCACTGGTCTAGAAGCTCCTGTGGCTTGTGTGGCGTATGTTTTCTTGTACATAAAGAATCCATGCATTCACTGCTTCCTATTGACCACAGAAACTTGTGCTGTCTTCTCTCCACTTGACCTAAAGCACACATTCACATGCATTCACACATGTAGGCAGCCTAATATTGCTTCACAGTATTGCCACTTCCTGCTTATATGAGAAAGGTAAGTTATAGGACTTCCCTGTGCTTTCCTTTTTTTCATCTAGAAAATGGCAATATATTAGTGTCTCCCTCCTAGGGTCTTGGGGATAAAGAGTTGAAATTCAGACTCCTTACGCAAAACTTTACTGCAGCCATTTCAGAGCACAATTTGGCAATAAGTGCAAGGCAGAGTTTGTATCCCCTGCCCTCTGAAAAGAGCTTTCAGGCTTATGAGTATCGTTAAGTTCTTGGGTTAAGAAACCACCATGATAATCTTTCTCCTGGGATGGGTTTAAGGTCATGGAGCCATCATGATGATGGTTCTCCAAGACTGGGTTTGATACAATGCATGGAATGGCGTCAACCTCCTCTTCTCATTGGGAACCGGCCACTTTTGCTGTAGCCATCTCAGCGTGTGGTAGGTTTCCTTATCAGTTCTGTTGTTCGTTTTCCTTCTTAGTTCTTTTAAAATGTGGTTTTGACTTTGTTTTAAACAACGGCTAACCACAGTTTTAAATGACCTGTGTGACATCCTAAGCATTTGCTCACAAACGCCAGGTTCTCCAGTGGAAGTTGAAATAAAGTCACAGGGTGAGTGATAGTAAATTCAGGATTAGAACCGTTCTGTATCCAGTTCTTTTTAAATTCTGAAGCTTTTCATTAATTAACAGTGATAGCTGCGGTTATCGAGCGCTTACTCTTGGCCAGGTGCCGAGATGAACATTTTACAAGTTTGATTTACTCTTCGCAGTTGAACCTTCAAGGGGTAGCTTGAGTTTGAATAAGTGTTTGTTTATTTATCTTATTGACATATAGTTGATTTACAATATTGTGTTAATTTCAGCTGTACAGCAGAGTGATTCAGTTCTACATGTATATGTATATATCTGTATTTTTTATTTTCCGATTCTTTTCCATTATAGGTATTGAATATAGTTCCCTGAACCATACAGTAAATCCTTGTTGTTTATTTTATATATGGTAGTGTGTATCTGTTAATCCCATACACCTAATGTATCCCTCCCTCCCCTTCCCCTTCGGTAACCATATGTTTGTTTTCTATGTGAGTCTCTTTCTGTTTTGTAAATAAGTTCATTTGTACTATTTTTTATTAGATTCCACATATAGGTGATATCATATGATATTTGTCTTTCTCTGTCTGACTTACTTCACTTAGTATGATAATCTCTACGTCCATCCATGTTGCTGCAGATGGCATTATTTCATTCTTTTTTATGGCTGAGTAGTAATTCCCTTGTGTATGTATATATACCTCATCTTCTTTATCCATTCATCTGTTTATGGACATTAAGTGTTTATTATAAAATTGAGAAAATGTAATAATAATTTATTCAATCCTTTCCGTGTCCCAGATGCTATTCAGATAGTCTGATTTGAACTCATTTGCTAACAGCTTATTTGCTCCAAGAGTGGATAAGTAACTTGCCCGTTGTCATGCAACCCGTCAGCACAGAGCTGGGAATTAAATCCAGTCCTGTCTGCCTGACTGCCGATGCCAGTTAGCTTGATCACTGGATTTGATTACTTTCCCTAAAGGCTGATCTTTGGTCAGCTCTGTAAGTATCCAAGTGCAGAAGGTACAAGGGAAATTCTGTTTCATTTCAGCCTCAGCCAAACGCCCACCACATTGGCTGGTGACATCTAGGTACAGAGGGACTGTAGCAGCATGGTGATTGGTGGCCCTGATCCAGTACTTACCTGTCTCTTTATGACACAGTGCCTGCAAGGTAAGGTAAGCTCAACTAATGTTTTGTGGTATTAGGTTTATGAATTTAAAAAATCAAATAGGATAAATAGGCTTTTGTTAATAACATTCACACCAAAGTGAAGGAAAGTCCCTGTTGATTTTCACTCCAGAGAACAGTAGACCCTTCAAGGCAGATTAGCTTAGATTCAGTTGTTGCAGAGCTTGTCCAGTTCATCCCAGCCATGCTGCGAAAAACAGTCCCTTCTTGTTTATCATTCACAGTGAAGATGTTTGTTTTGAGGGGTGTTGCTAGATGGATTTTATAAATGCTAGTGCAGGTCTCTAATTTAATCTTGCATGTTGAACTTTCGATTCTTTATTCTACTGCCTCTGGAACACCATGTCTCTGTGATTTTGCAGAGCTCAAGTACTCAAGTACTCACTGTGCCTAGTTAATTTCCCACAAACAGAAATGTTTCCAAAGATTAATGCCCAGCCCTGTTGCAGGGTGGTCCTTTCCTCCTCACACCAGCGACCTCCTCCGCGCTCACTTGCTGTCACGTTTCATGAGAAGCTTCCTGAGGTGTCTTGCTCAGTGGGCATATCAGCATGGTGTGTGCCAGCAACTTGCAGCAGCAGTTTCCATGCCTCTTGAGAAGCAGATTAGGGGAAGTGATGGATGCTGAAATCGGTTTTGACACATCTCTAATGTTTCTTCTAATTGAAAGCTGTTATTGGAGGTGGTTCTTAATGGTGCCTCTTGCAGGAATTCAGTTTCCGTCCCTCTCAGAGCTCTTGTAACTTCCTTGTCCCACTGGCATCTGTGGACTCTGGCTGCTAAGGGGTGAGGGGAAGGACAGCAGAGGGCACGCAGTCCAGCAGTACTCAATGGGAAGGAAGAGGCAGGCCTTTCTTCTCTAGGTGGGAATGGATTCTCTGCCATTAACGTTCACTTATTAGTGTTAGGTCAGCAGTAAGAAGATGAAGTAAAGGAAAAAAAAAAAAATTAAAGGGCGGGGGGAAGACCCTGTTCTCTTTTTCACAAATTATGACTGTTCGCTTTTAAAGTACCTTCCAGATGGGCAAATGGTATGAACAGAAAGTGCACAGAAACTGAATGCATGTGGCAAAAGGAGACTTTAGAAGTTCAGCTCATCTGCAGTAAGCAGTAGAAATTAAAACAAAAATGAGATAGCATTTTACCAATTAAGTACCAAAGCCTTTTTTTGAGATTCCAATACTTAATGTTGAAGTGTGCTGGGTGATAGGCACTTTCATATACTGCTCTTGGGAATACACATTGGTTCAAAACCTCTGGCAAGATATTACGAAAAGCCTGAAAAATATTTATGCCCTTTGACTCAGTGAAATTCCAAGAATTTTTACTAAGGAAATAATTTTTTTTAAAAAAAGAAGAAAGTGTATCACTTGGGTATTTATAACAATGTTTATTTTCCTAAATGCAAATTGGAAATAAATAGTAGTAAGGTTATGGAACATTCTAGCAATGGGCTGGAATATTACTCTGTTGAAATAGTATCCTTGTAAACTAATGTTTACTAAGATTTTTATGATATGGGAAATGCTTATGATATATTGATAAGTAAAAGTTGTATAGTTTGCTTCTCTTTTTTCAAATAATACATACATGTAAGGAAAAAAGACAAAGGATTTATATCAAAATGTTAATGATTATTATGTCTGGGTAGTGGAATTTTCTTTACCTTTTTAAAAAAATACTTCTGTGTATACTTAGCTTGTTTAATTCTGCTCTGTTCAGCATTTATTTAACCAATTAATATTAAGTGCCAATTATATATCGACACTGACTTACCACAGTTGTATTTGTCTTAGAAGTATTTTTATTTTTACATATACATCAGTTGATGACAGTATTGAGAGCTGCTTCCTCCGGGCTGTCAGTGGAGTTTGAGTTTCTACCAGTGAGGACTAATGAGCCCACCTGTGCTTCCCACAATTTGAACTTGCTGTGGCCAGAAGGAGAAAGATGGAGAAATTCTCCTCTTCTTTCTGTCATAATTTCATGGTCGCGTGAACACTATGGACTCACGATACCTTGAAAAGGACTATATGAAATGGTGCTAGAGATGCCATGAACATGCCAAGGGAAATCTACAAACAATGCATACTAAAAATGCAGGAGCTACACAGAGTGACTTTTTTATTTTGGGAGTGGGATGTATTTTTAAAATAAGGAAGGAAGGGAGGGAAAGTTGTCCCAGTGAACTCTTTGTGTCACACCTTCGTTTCAGGTGATTGTCTTGAACATCCCGGACAAGTGTGGTTTTGAAACCGAGAGTTAGGTGGGTCCATGATTTTAGTTCTCAGTGCAGACTGTAGATGTCACCTAGGCGGTACCTGGTAGCACGGAGGGGAAGTTGTTGTGTCAGATCAAAACAGCTTATGAAATGTTCATCTGGCCTGTGGGTCTTGCTGTAACCTTGGATGACCCTCAGCTGCTCGGGCCTCACTCAGTTTCCTCATCCATAAGTTAGGGGTTTGCAAAATCATCTCCAGTGATCAGATTTGTGGTTCCCAGTGGCGGGGGTTAGGTGGGGTGCTAGGAGGGGGAATGGGATGAAGGGGGTCAAAAGGTGCAAAGCTCCAATTATAAGTTAAGTAAGTCCTAGGGATGTAATGCACAGTGTGATATAGTTAACCCTGCTGCATGTCACACATGAAAGTTAAGAGAGCAAATCGTAAGAGTTCTCATCACAAGGAAAACGTTTTTTTCTGCCTCTTTAATTTTGTATCTCTATGAGATGGTGGATGTTCACCAAACTTACCGTGATCATCATTTCACGATATACGTAAGTCCCATCATTGTCCTATACACCATAAACTTATACAGTGCTGTATGTCAGTTACACCTCAGTAAAACTGGAAGAAAACTACAAAAGACGAAGAAACAAAGAAAAATGGTCTGTGAAGTCCCCTAATTCCATTGATTTTGTGGCCCACTGTGAGTTATCTGGAGATCTTCTGAACTTTCTACGAGAAGGAACCAGTTCCTGTTCTGCTGGTATCCCTTGAGTTAGCATGCTTCTCCTGGCCATAGCTAAGGCTTCCATGAGTTGTGGTTGTGTACCTGATCACGTCACCTCATGAGGATCTTTTTGGAGATGTAGGAAGAGGTTTTAATAGCTCCATAAATAGTTAGAGGTGAAAATAAGTGTATTGATGAAATTGTCTGTCCTATGATGTGTCCTGCCTTATCACACTTGATCCTCATGGTTCCCCTGAGAGGTGGTGATACGGATTATACCCATTTTACAGAGGTCTAGAGAGGCTAAGGGGTCCTGGAAAGTCACCTAGCTGGTAAGTGTCAGGGTCAAGCGTAGAGTCTGGATCTAGCTGACGTGAAGATGTGTGCTCTTAACTCTCATGCGTCTTTCAATTCTTTTACTGCTAGAATCAGTGAAATTCACAAAACATCCCAAGCCTCAAGTAACCCGGAACAGTGATACAAAATGGTGGCCATGAGCAGCATTGCCTCGATGTGTTTGTTGGTCGATAGGTTTTCTTTAAGAATGGGATCAGTTGCTAATGTTCACAAACAGGCGGTTTTGCTTTGGGCTCACAGCATTGCAAGGCTGGTTGTCACTCAGTAAGCGAGGCCCCCTTCAGGTGGGGCGCTGCTGTGTGGTTCGCTGCTTGTCCCGTCTGACCTGCCTCCCTTGCTTACATTAGCTCTCTGGCTGAGAGAAAAATTCAACCTTTTGGATAGTGCACAAACGGGACAGCCAGTTCCTGAATGATTATAGTTCAGCCACAGCAATGATAGAATTCAAAGAGCCACAGATGTAAATGCCTCCCCCTTTAGAAGTTACTTTAGAAGTAACTGGATGCCATGTCTGAAAACAAAAATGTGCAAAAACAGTGAGATGTTTCCTGTATGACCACATGAGATCATTA
This sequence comes from Delphinapterus leucas, assembly GCF_059928025.1. NCBI lineage: Eukaryota > Metazoa > Chordata > Mammalia > Artiodactyla > Monodontidae > Delphinapterus > Delphinapterus leucas. The sequence continues at coordinate 79,445,315 of NC_143138.1, read as the reverse complement.
GATGTCTATAAAGTTTTGGGTGTTGGTCCTAACGACGAATCATCAGGCATTCTTTGTTATGAGAGATGGAGGCATGTACCACCCAGGTGCAGGTCTGTGGTGGGTTTCTCTCTGTTCTTTGTTCTTCTTTTGTCCAATATTTGGTTCATGCAGAGCTCCCCAAAATGCCATCACAATAAATAGTGAATTTGTTATATATTTCTTTGGATATGCCAGTGACCTCTCATTGTAAAAGTTAGGGCATTCTTGTTTCAAAACAAAATTACTCCAAATGCATTTGAGTTCTGTTTCATTGATTTTGTTTATGAAATGTTGGTATTCCAAATCTTATCTGTTTGGGTCAGTCAACTACCTTTACCTCCAGGAAGGAGCCTATCTTCCTCAATGTCTGGTAGGCATAGCTTAGATAACGTTTGTCATGATGTCTGACATACTAGGGTCATGGTCCCCTCATTTTGGTCAATGGAACAGTTACCTATCTGGGTAAATAGCTATTGGTAGATGACTTTCGCATTAGTACATCTGTCCGGTGTTTGCAGAAGGAAGGCGAGTCTAGAGATTTGAGTATAAATTATGAAGTTAGACCACCTGGGGTCACATGCCACTTCTGTATATTAGCTATGTGACCTTAGCAAACTTAACTCTCTGGGTTTCAGCTTCTACATCTGTAATATGGGGAAAATAATTTATGTCTCGAGATTGTTATGAGGATACAGTAAGTTACTGTTGTAGACACTATTATTTTCACAAGTATTTGCCTCCCCTACACCCCCAGAGGAATTTATATATCTGTCCTATTGATCTCCAGCGTGACCATTTAATGTGCTTCAGCACATGGATTGTGAGTGAAAGGACGTGTGTCACTTTCCAGACTGGTTTGCCTTGTTTTCCTTACCCTTGGCCATAATACTGGCAATGCTCCTGATAAAAGCTGCTCCATCAGCCTGCATTCAGGAGTGGAAACCATGGGGCAGAGCCACAGCCAGTGGCCGTGCAGCACGAGGGGCTGCTCAACCTGTGGGATCATAAGCAGTGAGCTCCTGGGATCATTTATTGTCCTGGCATGACCTCTCCTAACCTTACTAATATGTGGATTAAATCTTTAGCCCTTAGCTGGGCACCTGCCACACGGTAAGTGTTCAGCCAGCATTCGCCTGTGGAATTATGGCTCCTTAGCTCGTATTTTTTCAGTTGTTGGCCCCAATATCTGGCTAATTTTTTAAAGTCTCTTCAGTCATTTGCTATCATTCCATTAAGACATGAAAGTATCACTGGCATTGGCCAATTTGTTCCATAGTTCAAGAAAGAACAACAAAAGGATTATAAAGAAAGATGCATTTAGGAACAAAAACAGATACATCAGTATCCTTGGTCAAGGGTCAGAACCAGTGATTTAAGGACCAAATATGGCCCAGTACCTCTTTTTGTAACATCTGTAAGCTAAGAATGGTTTTTATGTTTGTTAATGGCTAGAAAAAATAAAAACAGGGATAATATTTTGTGGCACCTGAAAATTATATGAAATTCAAATTTCAGTACCCATAAAGTTTTGTTCCAGCAGAGCCACACCCATTTATTTAAGTGTTATCTGTGGCTGCTTGGCCAGGTTGCCTTATTACTACTTGGTCTTGGTGTCCTAATCTGTGCAGATCAGAGGATTATTTTAAATACCTAAAGAAACTATATGTATGACAATATATTTAAAAGAATAAGAGTCTGTGATATGCTCTTAAATGGGGAAAGCCTACATTATAGAAGGTGTCATTTAAACCATTTTTTTGTTTTAATGTGTTCCTGGAAAAATGACTAGAAATATAAACTGAAATATTAAGAGGGGTGATCCTGGCAGTGGGATTATTCATGATTTTTATGTTATATGAATTTGTGCCTTTGGGTATTTTCTTTTTGAGTTTTAGGCATTGAGCATATAATTAGAGAAGTTATTTCAAAACAATAAAATAATAAGAATATAGTATAAGATAGAGGGAGCAATACCCATTTAACAATGTTTGGGGCCTCTCGAGCCTTCATCCTGTGTTGTGCTGAAAAGACAGAAAAGGTTCTGTGCCAGAGAATGTCTCCTTCAAACTCCATTCCACTGGTTTACGTGCCATCTGGAAACAGAAATACCCTGTTCTTTCCATACTTTTTCAGTCTTGGCATCTGAGCCTGGCATCAGCTATGTGCTTTGGAAATTGTACTTAGAATTTGTGAGTTTCCTAGAACCCCACGGAATTTGCAGATGCTCTGTGACCTGTGTACTCAGCAATGGCTGGAAGACACACCAGACCCAACTTGTGAAAGTACTCCAAGGCCAGTTCTGCTTTTCAAGAGTGTCCTTCTAGGATTCCGGGCCAGGACTGCCAAGTCCCCGCAGCCTTGGCTCTAAACATCAGATGTTCATCCATAGCGGTGTCACCGGGAGAGCTGAAAAGGAGTGGTGGTGAGGGCTTTCCTGTGGGGAGCAGAATTCCCCACTGGTGGAAACACCTGGACTTGGGAGAAGGGGTGCAGGTTATCCAAGCCGTCTCTCTCGGCCACGGGCTAAATAAGCACTTCCATGCAGGCCGTCTCCCAGGAGCCACCGTTTGTATAAGCGATGTTATTCTGGAGCCTCCAAGATGAATGTGGCTTTGTTCTCCGGGGCCCAGGCAGGCCACATGCTCTCCAGAAGGCATCTCAGCAGGTGTCCTTGGATGCATGTGCTTTATTTAGGTTTCCTCAAGCTCTAGCACTTAGTGGACAGCCTAGATAGAAAATGCGGCAGCCAAAAAAAAAAAAAAAATTCAAGAACGGTGTATGTTGCTCAAGTCCATTAGAGGGAAACTGATTCACCGTTGTGCATCCTCAGGTCCCACTGTGCTTTTGTTCCCAGGTTAAAAGACAGGCAGAGGCGGTATAACTCGATGGTTAAACACTCAGATTAGAGTCAAATGCCCCTGCATTCAAGTCCAGGTGCTGCTGTAAACTGGCTGAGTCCCCTTGGGCCTGGGCCTTAATCTTGGTAAATTTTGCTTTCCCCATTGGTAAAAGGAAGGTATAAAAAAGCACCTACTTCGTGGCATTAGAAACAATAACTGAGGTGTCGTGATGAGAGGCATCGCATAGTGCTCGGAGCACAGTAAGTGCTCCGGGAGTTCATTTGTTTACTTAGACATTTGTTGGCACATTTAGCCCTTGGAGGAGGTGCAAAGGGCCTGTTGTATCTGTGATCCATCTGGGGAATTTTTTGCTTTCTAAGTTTAAGAAACTGCAATACCCAAAGTTGAATTTGGGAACAATTTACGTCTTTTTAAATTTCTGTTTATTCATAAAATCTTTCTCGAATTCAGAACTTCCTGCCATTCTCTTCTTTCACCAAGGGAATAAGAGTAATACCAGTAATCATCGCAATAATGACAACAACAGATACTCAACACCAGGCATTGTACTAAGCATTTTACTCCTTTAATCCTCACAATAAACCCTACGAAGTTCGATCTTTTATCATCCCCATTTTTCAGATTAGGAAAATGAGGCACAAGGAGTTTAAAGTAAGTTGCCCAAGGTTATGCAATTAATAAATGGTGGAGCTGGCATTCAGTTGGAGACCATCTGGTTCTGGACCGCTGGCTCTTAACGGCACCGGGTGAAGAATTTCCCAGGTAGCAACACTTGACATTTTCATAATTGAATCTAGCCTGTTCCTTTAAGAACTAGACAGTAATCGTTGAGCACGTTCAAAGCAAGGTTTCACTCTGGCCTTGGAAGGAAGTGAATCACACTTATTCTTTGAACAGTTTTGAAAAGAACTTTCACTGGATCTATGAAATGTCAAACAAACTGAATCAGATTTTTTCTTTTGTAGGAAGGTAAGCTCTCTCTGGGTAGCTCAAGATGGTAATCAAACGAATTATTAAGTTGAGAAGTATCAACATTTTTCTGCACCTGAATCTTTGTGCTTTCATTTTTCAATCTGTCAGGAGTGAAGGATTTCACTGGAGAATTCTCCAAGGCTGAGTTTCTCAACCTTAGCCCTGTTGACATTTTGGGTCAGAAAGTTCTTTGCTGTGGAGCCTGTCCTGTGCATTGTGGGATGTTTAGCAGGTTTCTAGATGACCCTCTAGAAGCCAGCAGCAACCCCCCGTCTTCTCAGTAGCGTGACCAAAAATGTCTCCAGACATCCCTTTTCCTAATGTCCCTGGGGAGCAAAATTGCCCCCTGGTGGAGAACTGCGGCTCTAAATTCCCACTAGATCTGTCTTGGAATTTGAGTTCTGTCACTTGCTCAGTAGCTTATTGTGACTATGTCTTAAAAACGTTCTCATCTTTGATTCTCTCATCTGTTTGCAGAAGGGCATGTTGATCCCTTCTTGTAGGATGACTGGGACTCTGAAATGAGAAAACCTAATTAAATTATAGTGGATGGTTAATATATATGCCTTTTTGGGGGACTGTTCTCTTCTTCCCAAGCTCCAAACTTCAACAATTCTAATCATAATTATAGTTCGTAGTTTCCCTCCAGATGCTAACATATGTATGTGATAAATCAATTTATATTTCTCTGGAAGACAACTCTTGGGAATGAAAGTTGAGAGTAATTATTTTCCTTTTCCCTTTTTTCTTTTCTTGCTGAGATGTGCATCCTCAGGTCCCACTGTTAGTTAATCTCTAACTAACCCAGAAAAGTATTTTTTTAAAATTTTATTCCACGTGAGGGATTGTTCAAAGAAGATTAAGGCCAACTCTTTTGAATATCCACTAACAGTTGAAAAGGAAATGAGTTTAAATAACAGCTCTTGGGATTTAAGTTAGATATGACAGGGAACTGTCAAAGGTATTGGACAGAGGTTCATTGCCGGAGCAGGTGATAGAATTGCCTCTCTTGGAGACTAGTAAAACCTAGAAAGCCACTGATCTGGAACCGTCTGAAGTATGACTTCTAAATTTGGGAAACAGTCTTCACCTTGCAAGTTTACCCTTGAATATGCTGCAAGCTCCACTTCTGGTCTGAGCTTCTAAGAGAGATTCTGGAACAATTAGCCGAGTGTTTCATCTTTCTTCCCTGCGGTTCTGGCCGCTTCCTTCCCCTCCCTCACCCCCCCACCCCCACCCTCAACCCCCACCCCCCGCCACCACGCAGCTAAAAGAACTCGAGAAGCAGTTGGCTGAATTTTAGCACTTAAGACCTTGATGAAGGCAAAAAACAAAAACAAGGAATAATTAGTCCCAGTTTGTCAGCAGTTAACTGTTCTCTGAATATAACTTTTTGCTGCTGGAAACTTGGGCAGACAGCATGCCATGGTTCTATGGCTCTTCAGCGGCCAGAGGGTGCCCAAGTTACTACTGCACTGAGTGATCCCGGCAGCTTCTGAAAAAGACGAATGCTTGCGCCCCGCCTCTGGGTTCTAATTCAGGAAGTTTGGGGGGTGCCAGACAACTGTGTTAAACACACACACACACCATTCTCATCACGATCTTAATTCTTCAAAGCATGAACCTTGGATCTTGGACGTTTCATATCTGTGTTTCTTCTCATGTGTAAAGTGGGGTTAATAATAGTGCCGACCACGCAGAGTTGTTGAGAGGATGGCGTAGATAACTCAAACCAAGTGCTTAGCAGAGCCTAGCAGAGACGAGGCCTCAGTTTCCGTTAGCTGACGTCGTTGCCACTGTGATCGGTGTCGTCATCACCACTTCTGCCCTGGAAACCTTGGGCCGCTTTTGATTCCTCCCTTTGTGAATTTCCTTCCTGATTATCTACTTGCCAAATCCTGATAAGTCCAGATCCTCTTCAGGCTGTTTGTAACCTTCCCCTTCCCACTTTTTTCTGTTTTTCTCCTCTAGTTCATGCCTTGCCCGGACAACAGGCAGACTCTTCACTGACCTTCCTGCTTCCTGCCTTCCTGTCTGTTCTCTAAGGTGCAGCCAGAGTGATCTTTCAAATGTACATGGGGTATCCTTCCCTGGATTCAAACCCTTCATAGCATTTAGAATAAAACCAACTTCTCCCCTCGCTTTAAACGGCCTGCCTGGTCTGATCCACCAGGCATCACCTCATGCCACTTCCTGCCTTGTCTACCGTGTTTGAGCCACCGTGATCTCTGACCGCATTTGGCTGTACTTCAGTTGTGCTGAGTTCTTTTCCACCTCAGGACCTTTGCACAGGCTCCTTCTGAAGCTCCTGACGACTCTTCACATAGCTACCTCCTCCTTACTTCAGGTCCTAGCCATCATCACCTCTTTAGGTAGGTTGTACCTGACCACACCCATTCAACATCTGTACTTACTCCCCATTATTTTAATCTCACCCTCCTGTCTGTTCTCTTCCTAGCATGAGCCAGTCTGTCATTTTGTTTATTGGTTTACTTGTGTTTTCTCACATCCTTTCACCATAATGTAAGAACCATAGGGGAAGCAAGTGTGTTTCTTTCATTCACCAGCCTGTCTCTAGAAACTAGTTCAAGTGCTTACCACATAGATGGTGCTCGGGAAATACTGGTGGGATGAGAGAATGAATGAATGATGAGTGAATGGGTGAATGACTTTTTTTGCCTGTGTATTCATTCACATGTCCACAGACATGTGTTGAGTAGCTCCTGTAGACAGGACGAGCTGGGTATCTGAAGAGAAGATGATAGAGGGATGTAATCTAGGACCCATGGGAATGTTTTAATTTTTCCGGAGCACTTGGACTGATTTTACTTTTTGGACACCGAGAGTTGTGTAATTATATGATTGTTCCTTTTCCATATCAGCTGCCAGAAATTTAGAGCCAAATTTGTGGCCCATGCGTCTTCTTGGGATGCAGCTTCGCCTCATTCTTGGATCCATTTCATGTCCCCGTCCTCATTTTTCTTTTCCTTTTGCTCCTATTTTTAATTTGTGTCATGTTGTATTTGATGTATCCTCATAAGCTGCCTTAACATCTCCCTGAAACAAGACAAATTAGACACCCGTCAATCTATAAAAATGCGACGAGAAGAGCTTTATGAGAAGTATAAATAAAGTGCTTCTGGCATTAGAAAGGTAGATATTTCCCAGGTGGCTTCTGTAAGCTCCAGAGAGCGGGGCGGAGGGCTGAGAGCTTTCTCAAGGGGAGACCTGAACACTTGGTTGGCGCAGGAAATGTGACTTCAGGTAGGATTAGTAAAGGGAGGATTTAATGCAGGTAACTGGTCATTTTGCCTGTTTTGACTGCACACTGGAGCTCTGCACCTCATGCTGTTTTTTCTCACTCTCTTCCTTCTCTAGAAGCAGCATATAATTTTCAAAATAATCAGGAGGCATCCACCCTGTTCTCTCTGAAAGGTTCGCACACGCTTTCTCCTAACTCTATTTCATTGATTCTCGGCCGATTTGTGATTTGGGGGGGTGGGGACAGGAGTTTGCTGCTTCTCCTCTTCTGTCTATTGTGGTGTTTGTTTCCAGGGTGTTCTGACGCAGATCTGGACAGTGAGGAGAACCAGAAATTCTTTCTGGATCTGGGGGGCTTTGTATGTACAACGGCAGCTATGGTGGTGAGCTCACCCTTCCTGTGGCTCCAGGTACTCAGTCTGCCCCAAACATGGAGCCTTGAGTCTCTAGTCCAGACTTCTCCCAGGACACAGACTTGTGTATTCGGGGACCCTCTCAATGTCTCTCTCTTCTTGGATGACTAGTAGACGTCTTGAGTTGACATGTCCAAAGGTGAATTTCTGGTCTTCTCCCCCGTTCCAGCTGCAGCTTTTGCCACCTCCATTGATGCCGCTTCCATTCATCCTACTTCTCAGGCCAAAAGCTTCGAGTCACCTTTGACTCTTCTCTTATCTCTCCCACTCAGCCCACCAGGAAGTCCTTCACAACAGGCAGACTCTGATCTTTTCCCACCACCATCCCAATTCTGGTCACTCTCAGTTCTTGCCTGCCTTCCAGTGTTAGCATCACTTCCATCCTAGCCTCCAGGGATCTTTGGAAAACCTTCCAGGTGGGCTCTCCCATCACCCTCAGTCCAAAACCCAAAGTTCTCCAATGGCCTCATGTCAGCATGTGATCAGCAGCCCTTTGCCCCCACCGTTAGTTCCTCTCAGCCCTTACGAGTCGCATAAACCACTGCACTCTCTCAGGCTTACCGCTCCAGCCACATTGGGCCGTTTCTCTTCCTTGAATGTGCTGTGTCTGCTCCTGCCTCAGGACCTTTGCGTCGCCTGTCCCTTTTGCCTGGAACGCCTTTACTTCCCTAAAGTCTCCGTTTGGTCTCCTTGGACAATCTATTTCCAATGAGCACATTCCTCTCTGGGATTCCCCATCTCTCTAGCATACTGTTTTTCTTTTATGCAAAGCATTTAACCACTTTCTAACACGATGCATTTTTTTTTTTTTTGGCCTGTGTTTTGTCTGCCTCCCCCTTCCCACCCTGCAGCAAATGTAAGGGCAAGGATCTTTGTTTTATTCTCTAAGCCCAAGGGCCTAGAACAGTGCCTGACATACTGTGGATTCTCCATCATCATTGTTGAGTTAATAGATGGAGCGCTGTCTCTTCTCCAGGGTACTCCTCCTTTCTTACCGTCAGTTAATCTGATGCGCTGTCCTACTTTAGGAGCCCGTCTATAAAGTCTTAACTACACTGATAAAGCTGGGGCAGATTCCTCCAGACTAAATTGTGACCTAACGGCACCCTGTACGTGAACCTTGCATAATTCTTCAGTAGCCCTCTCTTCTGGAGCCTCCTGGATCCATCTGGAAGCCATTCCAGCAAACATCTCTCCTACATAATAGATCACTCTTTTCCTTTCGCATTGGACTCTGGCTCCCCAGAGCCTGCAGTCAGCCCTGAGATGGATTTCTTATCTCCGTGGCTTCATTAAGAATGTACATATTTGGTTGCCAGTGCTACGGTTCTCCATAGTGCAGTTTGCTGCAACAAAAGAAAGTGTTTGCCAAATGATTTGTCAGCATATGTTATAAAGCCACATAGGCGCTCTTTATGTAACTGGAAAATACTGATCCCAATTACTGACAGACTAAAGACCAAGAGGGGAAAATGGTGTTGCTTTCTTCAAAAGAACTTAGAGGGTTGATGCGAAGGTGTAGGGGTGGGGTGGGGGGAGGAAGAGGAGAAGAGAGGCAGAGAGCAGGAAAGGAGCCGACTGTGGGTGAGGCAATATAATTCTGGCACCCAGGAAACAGGGTTTAGCATCACGAGGCTCAGCTATCTCCTCGACTCCCACTATTCTTCAAGGTAATAACCTTTTCAGGCCAGCTGGTCTCATGCCTCAATTCTTGGGAAGAGACACCTTCCTAGGCTTTCTGAAACGGCAGGGACTGGAGCTGACCTCCCAAGGACTGGGAGTCCTGCCGTGGTGCCATGCAGAGCCCCCAGGTGGCTTGGCGAGCCTCAGTACTACAGTTCAGGCAACGAGGCCCTCACTGCTGAGGTTGGCAGCCATGTATGAACTCAGCAGCTTGTGATCCTGGCTCCCTTTGGAAGTGACTCACCTCCTCATTGGGAGAGCACATTAGACGCGTCTGGCCTCTTCTCCACAAAGAAATATTTGACCTGTTGATGTTCTCCAGGCGTCTTCCTAATTAGGAAACTCAGACAGATCTCTAAGAACAAACCCAAACATGACTTCCCTGAGCAGGGCAGGACCTGCCTTCCCCTGTGTTAAGTCCCCGAGCCTGTAGCACCGGGGTATATCTCTTAGACTCGCCTCCTGTGAAAGAGTGTAATACTGGCATTTTTGGTTTGTTTCCATTAGAAGAAAAGAACTTCCCTTATCAAAACCAAATGTTTATCTAGTAAAAGACTTGCTTCATCGCACATTCTTTTTGGCAATGTCAGCAAGTAACTGTCAGTGCTTGGAGAACAGACAAATATGTCCCCTCAGCTGGTGAGGTAGATGATGGCCCGGATTACCTACCCCACGAAGGATACATTGCTCTGACGTTCCACGTGCCGGGGGTGAGGGTGCATAGCACCGTGGAGATACCCCTTGGTTTATTCCGAAGCTTTTCTGTGGTAATGTTCCTTAGAATGTTTTTAGATTGAGTGAACTCAAGAATTTACAGTTGTTAGATCAGGGCAGGGTTTTAAACTTTTACGATGTAGCCATGAGGCCCGCAGACTAAACGGATACCAAATGGACTCACGGTGTGACGCGTGGTTTGGGGGTCCAGATCCCTTTACTTGAAGGTATTGTTCTTGAGCTCGCAGCTTTCTCTGAGTGAAAACCAGCCTCCCCTCTCCCCGTTCCCCGCATCCCAACCCCCCACTCTTGTCAGCAGGAAGATATTCTACATTAAGAAAAAGTTTCTTGGGAAATGAAGAAAGGGAATGGGGAGCTGGGCTGCCAACTTGCCAGTGGTCTTGAGTCGCGTGATTTTTGGCCTTTTGCTCTCTGGTTGTCGGGGTCCCTTCACCCACACTCCCCCCCCTTACACACTTACCTGAGAGTAAGTCCAAGTTGAGGATGCAGAAAATAGTCTGCGACCACACAGTCAGTAGAAAAGCTACCCTGAACATTGTTTAGTGATCAGCCCAGATGTCTATCCTGCGTGTTGGATGAGACAATCCCAATAGAGGAGGGATGAGAAACAGGCGCTTCTCCGTGGTTCGCGATGTCATAGCTCTCTCTGGCTAGCATCTCATTACAGGCGTGTATATTATTTAAAAGCTTCTTTAAAAAAACATGACCACAGGGGAAAATCGAGTGGCTTTCTCTTCCTGCTGTCTGTGGATGATGTTTTAATCATGGCGCCCGTAAAGAGGCATGTATTCTGGTGAAATTTGTGAAAACTAGTAAGGCAATTTTGTATCCTCTGGCAACCACCACTTAAGTAACTCTTGTAATTACTCCGCACAACCCAGGCCTGCTCTTTGTTTTTAGGCTGTGTTATTCTTACTGGCCTCTCCCCTTTAAGACCTACTTGGGATGAACTTTGTCACTCTGTTCATCACTTTAATTCAAATCCTGCCAATGTATGTGGAGCTGGATGAAACGTTCCAGGGATGAAAATGATCACTGTTTGGGTAGTTAGGCTCATTTACATAGAAGGGGGTTTTATTTTATTAAAAAAAATTTTTTTTTATTGGGATATAGTTGTTTTACAATGTTGTGTTAGTTTCTCCTGTACAGCAAGTGGAGTTCCCTGTGCTGTACAGCAGGTTCTCATTAGTTATCTATTTTATACATATTAGTGTATATATGTTAATCCCAATCTCCCAGTTCATCCCACCCACCCTTTCCCCCCTTGGTGTCCATACATTTGTTCTCTACATCTGTGTCTCTATTTCTGCCTTGCAAACCGGTTCATCTGTACTACTTTTCTGGATTCCACAAATATGCGTTAATATACGATATTTGTCCTTCTCTTTCTGACTTACTTCATCCTGTATGACAGTCTCTAGGTCCATTCACGTCTCTACAAAGGACCAGATTTCGTTCGGTTTTTTTTTTTTTGCGGTACGCGGGCCTCTCACTGCTGTGGCCTCTCCCGCTGCTGGGCACAGGCTCCGGACGCGCAGGCCCAGCGGCCATGGCTCACGGGCCCAGCCGCTCCGCGGCACGTGGGATCCTCCCGGACCGGGACACAAACCCGCGTCCCCTGAATCGGCAAGCGGGCTCTCAACCACTGTGCCACCAGGGAAGCCCTCGTTCCTTTTTATAGCTGAGTAATACTCCATTGTATATATGTACCACATCTTCTTCATCCATTCGTCTGTCGATGGGCGTTTAGGCTGCTTCCTCGACCTGGCTCTTGCAGATAGAGCTGCAGTGAACGCTGGGGTGCGTGTGTCTTTTTGAATTATGGTTTTCTCAGGGTAGATGCCCAGTAGTGGGATTGCTGGGTCATACGGTAATTCTGTCTTTTAGTTTTTTAAGGAACCTCCATACTGTTCTCCATAGTGGCTGTATCAATTTACATTCCCGTCAACAGTGCAAGAGGGTTCCCTTTTCTCCGCACCCTCGCCAGCATTGGTCGTTTGTAGATTTTCTGATGATGCCCATTCTAACTGGTGTGAGGTGATCCCTCATTGTAGTTTTGATTTGCATTTCTCTAATGATTAGTGATGCTGAGCAGCTTCTCATGTGCCTCTTGGTCATCTGTATGTTAGAAGGGGATTTTAAATACTAACAGCTCAGGGGATGTGGTGCTTGAGGTCTGGGGTCCAGAGCTGGATGAGAAGTAGGCACCGCCTTCTTGGAACTGCTGTGGTCCTAGAAACACGGACTAATGCGTTGAGAAGGTGTTCAGCCAGGACTGAGGGGACTTGCAGGGTGGAAGGCATGCCCAACTGTCAGACCGCATTCCACAGCAGGCTCCAGAGCTTACACGTTCCCCAAGTGGGTTTTGACCCACAGTCACATAGCAGAACTCTAAAGCAAAGGTCGGCAATTTGCAACCCAGATCTGGCTCATTGCCTGTTTTTATAAATAAAGTTTTATTGAGACCCAGTCATGAGACTTGTCTAGTTACCATCTGTGGCTGCTTTCCCTCTACAGTGGCGGAGGTGAGTAACTGTGACAGAGACCACGCAACCTGCAAAGCTGAAAATACCGACTCTCTGGCTCTTTACAGAACAAGTTTCCCAACCTTTGATGGATTTTTAACTTAGAGGTCACAGTTTTCCAAGGGTGTCCATTCATGGTCTTCTGTGGAACAAACGCCCTGGAATATTTTATGTGTGTGCATGCCCACACAGGATTTTCTGGAGAGGAAGTGCATGGATTATAATAATTTTCCCAAGGTGTCTGTGATCCTAAGATAAAGGTCCTTAACTTGAGAGGATATGCAGATCTTACCTCATTTATGGGCTTGACGTCTGCTCTCCCTTTTAACTTGTTTTTCCCTCTAGGATCCTGCTAAGTAATTGCTCTGAAAAGTAAATTACATGTGAAGTATGAATGTCTAACAGGAAAGTGTTTCACTCCGTGAGAATAGTTTGATTTTAAGCAGGGCCTTCCATGCCAGAACCTAACGGTCATGTCGTGGGGGAACATGAGAAACAGAGGAAAGAGTGGGGAACAGGACGGGTGGTGGCCAGGAAGCTGTTGACTGGAGGCAAGTGGAACTTTTTTCTTTTCTTTTTTTTTGGTCCTGTTTAAAGAGACAGTAGGGCAGTTATCTTTCTGGTCAGATAAGGCCAGAAAACCATAAGAGTAGCCACTCTTTAACAACGTGTAAGGCAGTATGCTAAGTACGTTATATGAAATGTCTTACATCCTACACCTCCCCCCGGGACTTAGCATCTGTAATGTTAGAATGGTGGCCAGTGCAAAGTGCACACAATATGATTGTTAGTGATTAGTTATCATCGTTGGCTTCACCATCCCCACTGATCATCTGAGGAAACTGAAGCTCTGTTGTCTAAGATTTCCCAGCTTCTGGAAATCACAGGCACCCGACCTTGTGTCTGTCAGCCTCAGAGGTGGCACTAACAGAAGCCAAGTCTGTTAACTTCCAAAGTTTTTGCTTTGTTTTTAAACCCTATTCTTCTAACCAACTCCACGGGCAGCAGGATGTGGGTGGTTCCTCTTTCAAAAGGCAGCCAGCAAGAATCCTGTGGTGTTGGTATGAAGAAACACACTTTTCCCCCCATATTTCCTCCTCAGCTCACTTCTTGGAGAGGCCTTATCTTTAGTATCCTGGCTCTAGAGCAGAGGTTCTCAAACTTGGCTATCCATCTGTACTACCTAGGAAGCATAAAAAAGTGCAGATCCTCGGTTACTATGCCAGGACCTACTAAATCAGAATTTCTGAGGATGGGCCTTGGAAGTCTGTACATTTTATAAACCTCTCTATGCAGTAATGTTCTGGCCAACCAAGCACTGGTCCATCCGCTGCTGCTTGGACACCACTATTCTCAGTGCCACCCAAGCTCTGGCCACGTTAGGCAGCCGAGGGGTGTGTGTGTAATTGTTACTGCCATCTGACTGCTTCATCCAAGGTGACTCACCCCCCTTTTGGAAACAAGGGGAAACAAAGAGGCAAGATGTTCCCTCTTTGCAGTTGGGTCCTCCTGTCCAAACAGAGCCAGGAGTCTGTGGGTGGTCGCAGGCAAGCAGGAAGGCTCCCTTCTGGCAGAGCCAAGAGGGAACAGGCTGAGATGCAGTTGGTTCTTAGGAAGGGAATAGAGAAGGGTGCGGGTGCTTAGCCCAAAAACAGCAGGATTAGTAAGTTGATTCGGAACTCCAACTGGAGCTGGAGGAGGGAGAGGGTATTCCTCTCTTTCCTTTAGGCCTCATTGTAAGGTCTTTACTCCATTTACCTCTTAAGGGCCATGGAAGTTAGAGCTATCCCCTTAGAAAGGAAAGCATACTGTATAACAGATGATAGCCCTTTATTTCAGAGTTTATGAGAAGTGTCCCCAGGGTTTATACCAGTGACCCTCTCCCCAGCCCTGGCTAGTTACAAATTGGCCACTGCACTTGAAATTCACATAGGTCTAAATTATGTACCGACTGAAAGTATGAGAAGGGGAAGGCTATGAGGTTGGAAATGACTACAGGACCCGGCAGGAGAGCTTGCCAGATTCTTGATGAGAAATACGAACTACTCAAAAAAATTAGAGCAAGGTGCCCTTTGTGGGCAGGTTTGCGCGTGAACATATTTTTGCCAGTGTGCACTGGTCTTTTTAGGGGGTCGGAGCAATTAATCTTTTTTTTTTTTTTCCTTTTAACTGGAAGTTTGGAAAGAAGTTGCAGGATTTAAAGTTTGGAAAGTACACAGGGAACAGACGTATTTATGTTAAGCTCGATATTCGAGTCTTCTTTCCTCTGAAGCAACATGAGTAACTACCAATGGGAACTGAGCGCTTTGAGTCATGCATTTCGATTTCTGTCTGGCTTTTCCTGGTGAGTTGATGTCCCTGGAACCTCAGGGGTATATGGAAACGTCATTTCGAGTGTTTTTTCTGAAGTGCTCCTCTTCTGGGTTAACTCAGGCAGGGGGGAATGTCATCATTGGCATGTAGATTGCCCGTGATATCTCTGCTAATTGACTTTTGAATTATACAAATAAGCCCCTTTCTAATTCCAACTTCTCTAAATCCTTTGCCGCTCAAATGTGGCTGGGTAGAAAGTTTGGATTGGGATACAGTCTCCTGTTCTGCTAGTATATGGATTGGAAAAGGGATGACACATGGAGTCAGCCTAAGGAAAATGAAAATCTAATTAGTCAAAGAGAAGGAGAGAGTTTTAGCATCACACTCGTACCACGTTAATGATCACACCCCCCAGACATCTTCCCTTGGCTCTGTTATTCTTATTTAGAGACCAAGACTTGAACTCAGTTCCCTTGCTGGCTTCCCTGTTTCCTCTGAAAGGGGTCCCAACCTAGAAGCTTCCATGGAGAGTATTGAAAACTGCCGAGGAGGACTGACTTGTGAGTTGGCAACTGTGTTCATTATAATCCTGGGCCTGGAGGGACCTCATTGCCTGGCTACCCATCACCACGTTCATTATTCCTCAAGAATAAAAATATTTCTCTTTTTAACAACAGGCAAATACAGAAGTAGGACTGAACCAGGTCTTTTTTTTTTTTTAATTTTTAATGGAGTCTAGTTGATTAACAGTGTTGTGTTAGTTTCAGGTATACAGCGCAGTGAATCAGTTATGCATATATCCACTCTCTTTTAGATTGTTTTCCCACAGAGGCCATTACAGAGTATTGAGTAGAGTCCCCTGTGCTGTACAGTAGGTCCTTATTAGTTATCTATTTTATATATAGTAGTGTCAATCCCAGCCTCCCAGTTTATCCCTCCCTTCCCCCTGGTAACCATAAGTTTGTTTTCTACATCTGTGACTCTGTTTCTGTTTTGTAAATAAGTTCATGTGTATCATTTTTTTAGATTCCACATGTAAGCGTGAGCCAGGTTTAAGGGAGTAGCTGAGCGTCAGTCTCTGACCTGAATCATTAAAGCTGCCCTTAGGGTGGGGAAATTATGGGAGTGGCTCTAGGCCCCCAATTTTTTCGGCAGCTTTATTGAAATATAATTTACATACCCTACAACTCGTCTGTATGAACCATACAATTCGGTGATCGTTAGCGTATTCAGAGTTGTGCAACTGTCAGCACTAATTCCACAACATCTCCTTCATCTGAAGGAGAAAAACCCCATAACCCATTCACATCATCACTACTTCTCCCCCAGCCCTCGTAATACCTAATCGTTTCCGTCAATGGATTTACTTATTCTGGACATTTCATATAAATGGAATCATACAATATACGGCCTTTTGTGACTGGCTTCTTTGATTTAGCTTAATGTTTTCGAGTTTCCTCTATGTTATAGCAATTATCAGTACCTCACATCTTTTTCTTGCTGAATAACCTTCCATTGTATGGATATACCACATTTTGTTTCTTTTCAAATGTTGATGGACTTTTTGGGTTGTTTCCATTTTTTAGCTACTGTGAATAATGTTGCTATAATCATTCGTGTACAGGGTTTTGCGTGGACATAAGTTTTCTTTTCTCTTGGGTGTTATACCTACGAATGGAATTTCCGGGTCAGAGAGTAAATCCATCAACAACATTTTGAGAAATGGTCAAACTGTACCAAAGCGTATACACCATTTTACATTCCCATCAGCAACGTATGAGAGGAGCCGTCTCGCCACATCCTCACCAATACTTGTTATTTCCTGTCTTTTGATTATAACCATCCCAGTGGGTGTGACGTGGTGTTTCACTGTGGTTTTGAGTTCTTTTTCTGTGATGGCTCATAATGTTGAGCATCTTTTCACGTGTTTATTGGTCATTGTATCCTCTTCAGAGAAATGTCTATTCAGATATTTTGCCCACTTTTAATTGCATTATATTTTTAGGGTTGAATATTAAGGATTCTTTCTATATTCTAGATACAAGTCCCATATCAGATACAGGCTTTGCAAGGATTTTTTTCCCATTCTATGGATTGTCTTTTCACTTTCTGGGTGGTATCCCTTGAAGCACAAACATCTTTAATACAATAAAAGCCAAGGTATATATATTTTTCTTTTGTCACTTGTGATTGGGGTCAGATCTAAATCAGTAAATCTATGAAGATTTACTCTCGTGTTTTCCTTCTAGGAATTTTATAGTTGTAGCTCTGACATTTAGGTCTGTGATCCATTTTGTGCTAGTTTTTGTGTGTGATGTGAGGAAGGGGTTCAAATTATTTTGCATGTGGGTATCCAGTTGTCTCAGAACCGTTTGTTAAAAAGACTGTTATTTCCCCTGTTGAATTGTCTTGGCACCCTTTTCAAAAATCAGTTGACAGTAGATACTTGTGTTTATCTCTGGGCTCTCCATTCTGTTCAACTAATCTATATGTTTATCCTTATGTCAGTTCCAGACTATCTTGATTATTACACTTTATACTAGGTTTTGAAATGGGGAAATGTGAGTCTTCCAACTTTGCTCTTCTGTTTCAAGGTTGTCTTAGCTATTCTGGATCCCTTGAATTTCCATATGAAATGCATCAGTTTCTGCAAAATAGCCAGTTGGAATTTTAAACTACACCCAAAATTTGAGTGGGTCCTCAATTTACTGGCTGTAGGCAGCAACTCAGAGAGGTAGTACAGAGAGAGCCTAAAAAATAGGGGGAGGCGGGAGGGCGTTCCAGATAAGCAGCTGACTTTTCCTTGCTACAATTAAAGCGCGCGCGTGTGCACGCACACACACGCGCGCGCGCACACACACACACACACACACACTTTTGAGGCTCACATATACAGGTAGCTCCAAATTCTCATCTACCTCCACCACCACCTAGGTCCTGTGCAGCTCTGCTACTGTATGTGTGTTGGGAGTAGCATCATTATTCCCATTTTACAGATCATATGAATCTCACGTGAGATGATACATAGGTGGTTTATCACACTGTCTGGCGTAGAGTGAGTGCTTGATAAATGTTTGCTGTTGTTGCAGTTACTATCGCTATTGCTTCCTAAATGATATCAGTCACCTAGGGAAGCAGTAAGTCCTTAAACGAAATACAGGCTTCAGTAATATGTAGACTCAAGTCCTTCGATAAATGACATAGGGAATCCCTATCTCTGCCTGGCCCTTCAGTTGCCTCTTGGGCTCATGTGTGAAGTCTAGAGTAGCGCTCCTCAAAAGTTAGAGTATAAGAATTCCTTGGGGGTCCTATTAAAATGCAGATTTTGATTCAGTAGTGTGGGGGCGGGGTCTCAGATCCTGCATTTCTAACGAACTCTTGGGTGATGCCTTGGAGAACCACCCTTTGAGGAGTAGAGTGGTCGAGGTCCTATAGGGCAGTGGTCCCCAACCTTTTTGGCACCAGGGACCGGTTTCATGGAAGACAATTTTTCCACGGACTCGGGGGTAGAGGAGGGATGGGTCAGGCAATAATGCAAGCGATGGGGGCGGCAGATGAAGCTTCACTCGCTCGACCACCTCCTGCTGTGTGACCCGGTGCCTAACAGGCTGCGGGCCAGTGCCGGTCCACAACCCGGGCGTTGGGGACCCCTGCTATAGGGGACACCCAGGTAAGAGGTGTTCAAGATCATCTCTGACACTTGGGGGCAGACTAGAGGTTAATAGAAAAGGCTTCCATCAAGTGTAAGCTGAGAAAACTACACCGTGAGACTTGGATTATCTAGTTCCTTGTTACTGTAGTCATTAGCCTTTTGCTATGCCACATTCTCCGGTAAGCCTTGTCTGAGTCAGAGGTATCCAAACTCTTTTAATTGCACGCTCTCTCACTAGAAAATGTTTGATCACAGACTGCCACACTGTGTGTATTTACTTACCAATAAATTACACACACATACTCCTTTGATTAGCTAAAACAGGCAATACTTGCTTTGCATGGCGGTATGGGACTGTAAAAATAACCACGCAAACTGAAACTTTGCAGAGCGATCTTAATAAGCAATGGGAAAAATTACAGTTGTACTGTGACCTTTAAAATTTTTTTTCAAAACAATAAAAACTCTCTTACTGTTGGTTATAAGTGCATTGGGAAATAAAACTAATAAAACTAGTATTTGTTTAGTACACTGCAACTTAAAGCACTAGAAACATTGAGAATTAAAATGCTTTACTTCTCTGGGCAAACTTATCAAGGGTAGTTTGAAGAGTGCTTGTCTTTGTCTTATGATACAGATGAAGCATGTTTTCTAGAGCACGGCAAATTGTCATACTCCTTTCTCAGTTTGTATCAGTTTCCATTTTGTGCTTTGTGGTTTCATGAAATATCACGGAGAGCTCCTTTTTTGTCATGTGTCACTTCCTCTGGAACATACCTCTTCATCCTTTTTTTCCCCAACCATTTTCCTTTATGTCATTAAGTTCACCTTCATTAAATTACTCTGGCTCCATATTCAGAATTCCTTGGTATCACATAGACATCACTGGGAGACAAGAAGGCGACACAACTACGTGCGTTGCCGTCTGTGCATGAACTGAATAACATATGCTCAGTGACCAGTCACTGGCAGACTTTGAAAGGAGTAACACGATTGGTCGCTGATCATAATGTACACCTGTTATTTACATAGTGGTTTGTGGACTGAAGCAGTGATGTTTCTGCTTTATGCTAATCGCTCACAGTTAATATACTGTAGAAACTGAAATTTGAATCATCATGGGAGGCCAGTTCTATTTGACAAAACTGGAGTAGCTGAAATTTGTGCATAAGGAATTGTGCAAACTAAAGACTGTTTTCCAAATCATGGTATATACAGGAATCACGATTCATAATCATAGTATGCAAAATCCGTACTTCAAAGAGCCATCTTGATTATTTTTATTTATTTTTTACCAGATTATGGTTAGTTCTCCTCGTTACTGTTTTGATTTTATACTTTGGCATCAAAGGAACCCATACTAGGGTAGGAGATGCACTAACTCAGCCATTTTTCTCATTTTCTTGTGCTTGCATTAGAGAATTATACTCTGGATTCTTTTGTAGTAATCTGTTTAGGTCAGTTGTAAATTTTAGTTCAGGTAATACCAGGTATCCACATCCCATAAACCCATTTAATCTGGCAGTCAGTATCCTCACTGTCAAGTGTCCCAAACTGTGGCTCTCCCCGCCTTTTCTCAGGGTGCTGTCAATGCCCCATAGGAAGTGTACCACATGACCATCTGACAGCAGAATCAAGTGAGGGTCCCAGTGTCAAGCCATACATGAAATATCTATAAGTTTAATGCCCTAAATGTTAGGTAAAAATCAATTTAAAGATAAACTCTAATATTGTCACTTAATCCACTGTGGAGACTACTAGCCTAAACATTCTGGTTGTACTTGAGCTGTGCTCCTGCTAAGAGAAGGGTCCTTTGGAAGGGGGAAGGGGTCAGGTTTTCTCTGCTGCCTGCATGGTGATTGGCACTTCAAGGTCCTTGAAGACAGTGTCCTCAAGACTTTTTGCACTAACAGATTCACCTGGGGAACTTTGAAAAGCATCCATGCTGGAGGTCCCACCTGAGACCCTTTTAATAAAAGTTTCTGGATGGGGGCCCAAGAATGCCTGTATCGTTTTACAGCCCACAGTTGTTTCTAATGCACAGATAGGGTGGGAAACTATACCTTCAAGGAGAAGGTCTTCCCTCCACTGCCAGTCTTGAAGGACCCTATCTTGCTTTATTTATTTATTTACTTATATATTTATTCATCCATCCGTCCATCCATTCATTTTTGTATAGGTATTGAGGCACACCCTCTGGCAAGCAGCTTTTGTACTGCCTTCTTAGTGACCGTATTTGCCAAGGAGGGTACCTCTTGTAGTCATTTAAACGCCAGTAGAGGAAAGTTATCTGAGCATGAAGTCACTGCTGGTGGCTCTGCCCTCTGAGGACGATTCTGTGGTTTTAATAGAGTCCTACAAATGCTGGGACGGGCCTAGGATTCTTCACAGTGTTCAACCTTAGCCTTCCCTCTGAAGCTTGTTCTACAGTTAGAAACGAAAGCATTTACCGGACATCCCAGTGGATAACAGCTGATATGGTGATCGAACACCTAAAGGATAGTGTTGCCCGTCAAGAGGTTCTGAAGCAAAGTGAACAAGACCCAGTCAGCTCACAAAGGATGAGGGCCAGGGATACCCAAGACAGAGTTGATTTCCAGACACAGAAGCCCAAAGAGACTGCTTGAGTTGTTGAAGGCCTCTCACCAAATGTGCCTCAGAGCTAGTCTTGGTCTCCAACTTCCCAGCCCATTTCCTTGAGCTGTAGAATGCACAGTATAGTCTGAGACCCACCTGCATCTGAATAGCTGGGGAGTTGATTAAAACTCAGATTCCTGGGCTCTACCCTAAGTGGTTTGAATTATAATGGGATGACATGGAGGCTGGCAGTCTGCATTTTAAACAAGCTCCCTTCACTGTATGCTCATTAAGGCAAGCTAAAGTTGGAGAATCATTGTCCTGGCTTAAGCTGCCATTGTGCAATAATCTTCCACCCTGCATGCCTCTGTACACAAAGTTCTAGAATTTGAAATAGTAAGCGGGAAAGATTTCTAGCGGTTTTATAAGATTGATATGTATATTTTGAATACTGGTCCAAAAGAATGACTATTGCTCCTTGGTAAGAGGGATCCGTTCCTAAGAAATATTTGTAGACAGCACTGAGTTATTCATAATATATCCAAGTATGTTGAGAAGCTACTTGAAGTTTAGTGGGCACTTAGATCCACGGCTATATCCATCTGCCAGCCAAGCTTAGCACGACTTGGCAATGCAGGAGCTTTGGAATTGGACAGATCCAAGGTCAATTTTTGCCTCTGCTGCTTATTAGTTACGTGAAACTGGATAATTTACTTAAACTCTCTGAGTCTCAGTTTCCTCATCCAAAAATGAGTCCAGTTATATCAGTTTTGAAGAGCTCTTGGGAAGATTAGAAAATAAATGCAAAGAACTTAATAAAAGGGATATGATTTCTATTCTAGAACTGACATACTGTTGTTCTATTCTGGGGGTGATCAGGTCACATTTCAAATGCATTAACTGCGTTGACTGAAGAAAACCTTAGGTGAACCCTTTTGTAGACAGACAAAGATTTTTGAAAATTGGCACCTCCCACAAAGCCTCTCTGCCTTTGACATTATTATGTGGTAATAACGTGGGTAGAGGTACAGAGGTACAAAGAGTATGTGTAAGAGGCACAAAGAAATATAAGATGACGTCTTCTTTATACACAAGTAGCTTACAAGTCCAGTTGGGGAGAAGATAGTGATAATAATATCCTTGCTTTTGTTTGATTGTCACTTAACAGTTCCCACTGTAGTATTATATTTTATCTTCGTGGCGGCCTGAGGGTAGATAGGGCAGCTGCGATTGTCATCATCACCTCCGTTCCACAGGCAAGGCAATTGAGAGCTTCTGACTTGATCATTGCAACTAATACTCAGACTCTGAAGTCTGCTCGTGCTGCCTCCTTCTACCCATGAAACAATCAGAACACAAAGCTTGGTCGCTAATGGCCAGGTGTGTACCTGGGAGTTTTGATGGATTGCTTCTCTTACACCCCGTTCCTTTGCATGCTTTGTTTCCAGGGACAAGGTGCGACCCGTGCTGCCTCCTGAAATGGGCCGTGATGTAGTAGGGGGCCCTGGAATTTACTTATTGGCATTCTCTTTGTCAACTTGCTCTGCCTTGGCTTTTTTCTTTCCGTTACACCTCAAGTTTGTAAAAAGCATGTACCCCCGGCTCATCTCCTTAGTGCTGACTTGAAAATAATTAAGGCACATGTAAAGTCGGCATATCTGTCCTCCAAGTGTTTTTTAAAAAAATGGGTGTCTTGTTGAAATTGAATTAACTGCTGGAATCAAGAACTCAGTAACTATTTTAAGTATTTCACTTAGACCTTTTTTTTAAATCTGTCTTTTAATATGTAAAATAGGCCTAGGGCTGCTTACCTCCCTCAGAGAAGAATCTCGTGGCTTTAATTAGTGACTATTTGGTAAGGGCCAGACAGGATGAGCAGCAGCGTCATCATTATTGTTGTTATTTTATTATCATCATTATTATTATTTTATTATCGTCAGCATCATTATCTTCATCGTCATACTCGCCATTTTCATTATTATCACGCACAGCCCCTTTATATAATACCTGTACTTCAAGGACACAAACATTTTTCTTTAATAAGCTCCAAAACTTTTTCTCCTCTCCCTCCCATCTACCTTTCCATTTCTGTTTCTCTGGGATTTGGCAACCCAGTTTAATTTCTGATGAGAAGACACTCTGGAAAATTGAAATGAGATAACAGGAGTTGATTGGGGGGGGAAATAACTTCATCTTAACTCTTAAAGCAGAAAACATCAGGTTCCCTAATTCCCTCCTTTCGTCCTTGAAAATAGAACATCAGCCACAGAGCGCACCTGTGCCGAGTTCTAAAATGAATCTGTGGCAGCCGTTGCCAGAGTAGCAATTAGATAATTAAAGCTAAATTTCACCTGCAGAGGCAGGCTGCAAAATACCGTGGGTTTGACCTTCCACACTTCGGGATGAGGTAAATACTCTGTGGGAGATGGAGTGATGTCATGGGATTGGTATTGGCAGGGCAGCCCGGCAGTGGTGTGCTGCTCGGCTGACCTCCAGGGCCTGGGGGACGTTGGATGCAGCGCATAATCCAACTATTTTTTGTCTACTTCTCCTCTGTGATAGAGTCATCTTACACTTTCCCTTCCTCCTTGTAGCGCTGTAAATCACCGAGGATATCACCTAGCCTATCACCCTGCTGGGTTTGTTTCTGTGTTGTCGTTTTCGTTTTTGTTCTCAGAGCACTTACCATAGCTGGAAAGATCGTTTTGATTTCTTCAGTTATTTTTTGGTCTTCTCCACTCTCCTCCAGTCCCTCACCACAACTGTAACCTCCACAAAGAGAGACCTTCTCATCCATCTTGCTCATTTTCTATGCTTGGCTCCCATGATGGGAGCGAGTAGCAGATGCTCAATAAACATCGGTTGCATAACTGTGTTAAAAATGCCCTGGACAGGGACTTCCCTGGTGGTCCAGTGGCTGAGACTCCATGCTTCCACTGAAGGGGGCATGGGTTCGATCCCTGGTTGGGGAACTAGGATCCCCCATGCCGTGTGTCATGGCCAAAAAAAAAAAAAAAAAAAGAAAACAGAAAAGAAAAAAAAAAATTGCCTTGGACACAGAAAGCAGAAACCCAACAGCCCAGAGGCCAAATTTGGCCTGTTGGTTTGCACGGTATTGTTAAAAATACTGAGTGAGTGGCCAGCGTGTAAATACAATGAGCCTTCGTGCAGAAGGCCTCATTTCTGGCTTTTCTTGAAATTCTACCAGAAGATCTGGAATACTGGACCAGCCTTAGGAGAGGAAGTAGGGCCTAAAACAGTGGTTCTCGAAGTATGGTCCTCAGATCAGCAGCATCAGGATCACCTGGGAACTTGTTAGAAATGCAAATTCTCCATCCTTCCCGGTCTGCTGACCTGTTGAATCACTTAACGGTTTTTATTTTAACAAGCCTCTCTAGATGATTCCTTGCATTGTAAAGCATGAGAAGTACTCACTGCCCCTAGAGGTTACAGAGTGACTGGCTTTGACAACAGAATGCCTGGTTTAAAAGTCTGGCCTTGCTACTCCTTAGCTGGATGGGGTTAGACAAGTTACCTAATCTCACTGTGCCTCACTCTGCTCATTTATAACATGTGGATGATAATAGGACCTTCCTCCTAGGGTTAGAAGGATGAAATGAGTTAGTATATGCAGAGTCCTTAGGCCCCTAGAGTCATCGCTCAACAAATGTTACTGGCTGTTGGCTGTAGTCAGCGGACACTGAGCACGCAGCTGCCTCTTTTAGATGCAACCTTAGCTGGATCTCTGCTTGACTAGGACACCACCCAACAGGCGTCCCTCCTTCATGTGATGTGCTCGGCCCCTGTGGGCATTCAGGCTGTCGTTCTGACATAAAGCAACTTTCTCACTGTCAGCCGTGATCCCCACACCCTCCCATCAGAGTGGTAATACGCACCTATTGTGTGCCTTACTGGGTTCCAAGCCCTAAGCTAGGCTCTTGGGTTGTTTTATCTTCTTCTATTTCCCAACAGCCCTGCAAAGTTAATATTGTTAGGCTTACCTTGTAGATGAAGAATAAGCAATTCCGAGAGGTTAAGTAATCTGCCTCAAGCCACACAGCTGGTAAGTGGCAGAGCAGGAATCCAATCCAGGTAGTGAACTTCAAAGTCTGTTTTGTTTTCTCTTCAAAAATGGGTCATGTGTAGCTTACAAATGATTTTGTATGGCATCGAGGTGTTTTTAGGTGGTGAGGAAGATGGTTTTAGTTGGTGTGCAAATTCTGCATTAAAAAAACAAAGTGCATAGTGAAAAAGTTAATGCATTTCTAATTCTTCCACACACCTGAGGGGAAAGTCTGAACTGGTGCTAGTAGGTGTATTAACTTTTAAATGAAATTCCAGTTTAATAATCTTTAAGATTACATGTTTTAGTGACATTAATTGAAGGTGTATTTTGAAGCCTTCATCAACAAATTAGGAAAGGAAATTCTGTCCTTTTATTGGCACTTAAAAATAGGAGTGTCCGGAAATGTGTTTCTCTCTATATTGAAACATAATTGAATTAAATGCCACATCTTTTTATTTAACCATTTCTGATGGAGCTCTTACTAAAATGGTTGGTCAAGGATAATCAGTGCAGGTTCTGACCCAGAGTAGGTGTCCTGTGAAGGTTTGCTGAACTAAAATGCTTCGTGCCCCTCCCCGCCTTTTCAAGTGACATATATTTAGTCTGATCTTAGTGATTCAAGGTCAGTAGCTAATAGTAATCTGTTACCTGTAATTCCCCTTTTTTCTTAAACAAAATGAGAGTGATCCACAGGCTCAGAGCCTTTGATGGACAAGTGGGTCTAGTGAAATCGAGTATGCTTTGAATAATTTTTTTTTTTTTTTTTTTTTGCGGTACGCAGGCCTCTCACTGTTGTGGCCTCTCCCGTTGCGGAGCACAGGCTCTGGACGTGCAGGCTCAGCGGCCATGGCTCACGTGCTTAGCCGCTTCGCTGCATGTGGGATCTTCCCGGACCGGGGCACAAACCCGTGTCCCCTGCATCGGCAGGCGGACTCTCAACCACTGCGCCACCAGGGAAGCCCTAATAATTATTTTTTAAAGTTATTTTCTATTTATGGCAAGTAAAAAGTTTTCATATATCATAACTGTGTAAAACTCCCTTTTCAAATATTTTAATGAAACGAGGAGCTGGTTAAAACCATGCAGTAGAGGGGAGGGGTAGGGGAGTGAAAGGTATAAACTATTGGGTGTAAGATAGGCTATAAGGATGTATTGTACAACATGGGGAATATAGCCAGTATTTTGTAATAACTGTACATGGAGTGTAACCTTTAAAAATTGTATACAAAATTTAAAACATTTTTATAAACGATGCTGAATCACTAATGGTACAGGTAGTCTATGGACTCGCCATATGTCATGGAAGTAGAATATACATGACGAACATCTGGAAACAACTGCTCCTGCTATCATATGGCAGAGGGAGGACACCCATGCCTGCCATTCCACCCAGACTGATCCTTAAGGCCTCTGCTTGGACCTCAGAGGGGATCTGTGGCCGTTTTCTTCTTTCTCCTCTCTGGCAGCTTGCTATCCACGTTACCCTAAAGCTTTAGTTGGCAGCAGCGGCCTGGTAGAAAATGAAGCCCTGACGGAGGACAGGTAGCGAGGGTGTGAGTCTGTTAACTCAGGCCAGTGGGCCACGTCAGCGTTTTGGGAAGTGGAGCTTGGATCCTCCCTTCCAGGGGCAGAGGCCATGGCTGTGTGACTTGGTGACTCACCCGACACCAGTGACACCCACAAGTAGGTGTGTAAATTGACAAAGGGATCCTGACCTAGAAGCACTGCTGGGGGAAAGGCAGGGGGTGTGTGGAGTGTAGGTGAGGTCTTGCTCCTTCTCGTAACTTTAAATCTGCCCCCGCCCCCAACTCTTTGGGAAAGGAAAGGGCGTCCTCAGGAATTTCCTCCCAGAAAATGGGCAGCTTGCCCAGTGATTGAGGTCTTTGGGATGGATCACGGGAGATCTGAAGTGAATTCCTGGGTGTCTCATTACCAGCCTTTGGACCTGAGGCAAGTCCTTTAAGCTCTTGTCATCTGCGAAACGGGCGTGGCATATTCAGTAAGTAAGATGACGCAAACAAAGGATGTCGCCCAGAACCTGGTGTGCAGGTCGGGGGGAGGGGGTGTTGTTGAACAGGGAGGTAGCGCTGGGTGAGGGGTGCTGATACTATGTTTTTCCCACCTAAAACTCCGAGCGCCAACGTGTTGGCCTGGGATCGCTTTTTCATGTACAAGTTAGGGTCCTCCAGACAAACAGAACCAGTAGGATACACAGTTGGCCCTTGAAGAACATGGGTTTTAACGCTGTGTGTCCACGGACAGGCAGACTTTTTCAATAACTGCACTGCAGTACTGCACAGTCTGTGATTGGTTGAGTCTGCAGATGTGGAACCACGGATATGGGAGCCAGCTATAAAGTTATAGGTGTATTTTTGACCACCTGGGGGTCGGTGCCCCTCACCCCCATGTTGTCCACGGTTAAACTGTGTGTGTGTATGTGTGTGTATACAGAGAGAGAGAGGGAAGGGGGAAAGAACAGAGGGAGAAAGAGAGGGAGAGAAGTGGGGTGCAGGGTGAGGAGAGAGAGATTTCTTTTAAGGAATTGATTCACACAGTTGTGGAGGCTGCCATGTCCCAAGTGTGCACGGTAGGCTGGCAGGCTGGAGACCCAGGAAGGAGTTGCAGTTAGAATCCAGAGGTCCTTTGCTGGCAGAATTCCCTCTTCTTCCAGGAAAGTCAGCTTTCCTGCTAAGGCCTTGAACTGATGGGATGAGACTCACCTACATTATGGAGGGCAGTCTACTTCACTCATGGTTTACTGATTTAAATGTTCACCTGGGCTTCCCTGGTGGCACAGTGGTTGAGAATCCACCTGCCAATGCAGGGGACACGGGTTCGAGCCCTGGTCCGGGAAGATCCCACATGCCGCGGAGCAACTAAGCCCGTGCACCACAATTACTGAGCCTGTGCTCTAGAGCCAGCCAGCCACAACGAGTGAGTCTGTGAGCCACAACTACTGAAGCCCACATGCCTAGAGCCCATGCTCTGCAACAAGAAAAGCCACTACAATGAGAAGCCCACTCACTGCAACGAAGACCCAACACAGCCAAAAATAAATAAATAAAATAAATAAATTTATAATAAATAAATAAATGTTCACCTGACCTTTAACGATACCTTTACAGAAACACATAGAAGGATATTTGACCAAATATCTGGGTACTGAAACCTCACCAACTTGACACGTAAAATTAACCATCACGGATCGTGTTCCCCTGATCCGGTGGTCACTGGGGGAATCACTGGTGGAACTCTGTTGATTTCTTTCCATGTCAAGCAGAGTTCTTTTTATTGCAACGGGCAGAATGCATTTTAATACAAACTAGTTTAAGAAAAACAGGAGGGGGTAGGTGTGACTGACTCAGTGGCTCAAAGTGCTAGGAGTTCTGGCTTCTAGATCAGGGTCTCCTATGATATGAGGCCCTTCTCCCCCCCCACCTTTTGTCCCACTCTCATGCAAGGGTTCCCTTTGTGGTGGCTAGATAGCTGCCACCTGCTCTTGGCTTAAAATCTTCAGAGTCTGTTTCTTCTCAGGACTTTCAGCGGAAATCCTACGCCTGCATCTCATTGGCCCAGTTGTGTCACGTGCCCGCCCCTGAACCAGTCACTGCAGCAATGGGAATGAATGCACTGGTTGGCTTAGACCAGGTCATGAGGCCCATCCTGGAGCTGAGCTTCAGCACCACCCAAACCAAGTGGGCTGCAGTACAGAGAAAGAGTGATTCCCCATGGGAATCGGTTGTTTCCAGAAGGAGGAGGACTGGTTGCTGGAAGGGCTGAAACATCACGTGACTACGTAGCCTCACACACACAGCTCTTTCCTCTTCCCTGCCTGTCTCATTGCCCACCTTTCCCTCTTTATTCTCATCCATGCCTAAACCATTTTCTATCCCTTTAAAAACCTGGTTCTTACTTTGCTAATTTTGAAACTCCCAATTCGTCTAAGAAAGCAGATGCTTCAGAAGCAGGCTGCCTCAGAGAGCAGTTTTGAGCCTGATTCTGTACGTGTGATCATCGCCCAGGGACAATTTGGTACCAGCTGATCAGTCAGTGCTTATGTTCCTGGTGTGGGAGGATGGCTCAGAGTGACTTAATACTAACTGATGCTGGCAAGAAGGCAAGTTATGCCTCCTGTATCTTTTCTTTGTCCATTAGCCAGAGATCTGAAGGAAGGCCTTTAGAATGGATACTAGGAACTTATCTCTGAGTTGTAGCAGACTGGAAGAAATCTCATGCTAGAAGGATCAAACATTAGGGGCAAAGCTGCCTACAAACACTTTTTTATTTTTGGTCATAATTGTGTATATATATTTTAAGGCAGCTTTATCAAGATATAATTCACATACCTTACAATTCGCTCATTTTAAGCACACAGGTTTTTTTAAAGCATATTTGCAGGGTTGTCAAACCATCACTAAAATCTAATTTAGAACATTGTTATCATCCCTGAAAGAAACCCCATCCTATTAGCAGTCACTATTCATTCCCCTCTTCCTCTGAGCCCCTGGCAACCATTAATCTACTTTCTGACCCCACAGATTTGCGTATTCTAAACACTTAATAAAAATGGAATCATACAATCTGTAGTCTTTTGTAACTGGCTTCTTGCACTTAGCCTAATGTTTTCAAGTTTCATACATATTGTTGCATGTCATTCCTTTTTACTGCCACATAATCTTCCATTGTATGGGTATACCATAGCTGATGGACATTTGGGTTGCTTCCACTTTTTGACTTTTATAAATAATCCTGCTACGAACATTTGTATAAGTTTTTGTGTGTATATGTATTTTCATTCCTCTGCGTATATACGTAGGAGAGGAGTGGAATTGCTGGGTCATAGGGTAACTATACTTAACTTTGAAGAACTTTCCAAAGGAGCTGCACCATTTTGCATTGCCACCAGCAGTGTATAAGCTCGCCAACACTTGCTATTGTCCGTCTTTTTGATTATAGCCATTCTAGTGGGTGGGAAGTGGTGTCTCGTGGTTTTGTTTGGCATTTCCCTAGTGGCTAATGATACTGGGCATCCTTTTATATGCTTATGGGTTATTTGTATACCTTCTATGAGGAAATACCTTTTACCTGTTTTTTAATTGGATTTTTTTTTAAATTGAGTTGTAAATGTTCTCTATATGTTCTGGCTACAAGTATTTTTGATGTAGGCTGTTGAATTCCTATGAGGCCTTGACTTTTAACAGCTTCTGGGTTAGTGAGAATATCTTTTATTCAAGCCTGGGGAAAACCAAAGAATAGACTAAGCTGTCATGGATAATATTGCCAGTGATTTGCATTGTCATTTAAAGTTGTCTCTCAGCCTGGTTCCTCAATTTTTTTTTTTTTTAAATGTCAAAATTACTGAAAGAACAGCACAAGGAATATCCCTATACCTTCCGCTAGATTCATCAGGTGTTAATCTTTTGCCACATTTGCTTGCTTCTTCTGTGTGTGTATGTGTGGTGGGTGGGGGCGCGGGTAAAATTTTTCAGGGCTGAATCCTTTGAAAGTAATTTGCGAACATAAGGACCCATCACCTCAAAGGTCTTTAGCACGTTTAGGCTGTGAACCAGGTTATACTACATAACCACCATACCTTTATCGTGTTGAAGAAATGCCAGATTAATTCAATAATCCCAAATATATAATCCATATTCATATTCCCCCAAATGTCGTTCCCTGCCTTAAAAAAAAAGTCTAGGTAGGATCCATTCAAGGTTCACCTGTTATGTGTGGTTGTCCTGTCCCCTAAATACTAGAAAAATTTCCCCCTTTTTTGTTTTTTGTGACATTGATATTTTTGGAAGAGTTCAGGCTAATTATCTTATAGAATGATCCACATTCTGGATTTTTCTGATTGTTCCCTTAAGATTGGAATTAGAATAGACTTTTTTTGGAGGAAGAATATTGCATGGGTGATGCTGTGTCCTTCCCTTGCATCACTTCTGGAGGTACATGATGTCAGTTTGTCCTGAAATTGGCGATGCTTAGTTTGATCATTTGATCAAGGGGGTGTCTGCCAGATCTCTCTATTATAAAGGTAACTTTTCCCATCGTAGTTAATAATTAATCTGTGTAAATCTCTTGTCCCCCAGAACCTTTCACCTGACTGTGGCATCCATTGATGAGCCTTGCTTGAGTCAGTTATTATACTGGGAGTTACAAGATGTTGATTTTTTAATGCTATTGTTCATTCACCATTTTTCAGCTGGAATTCTTCTGTCTAGAAGAGCTTTACCTTGTATTTTCTCATACTCCTAAAAAATTTCCCTCCCTCCCATCGCTCATTTTTTCTTTTTCTTAAAAACAAAAATAGCACCATGAACTTGAGAGTCATTTTAATCACTGTCAGTTCCTAATTTAAAAAATTAAATTGGGCTTCCCTGGTGGCGCAGTGGTTGAGAGTCCGCCTGCCGATGCAGGGGACACGGGTTCGTGCCCCAGTCCGGGAAGATCCCATATGCCGTGGAGCGGCTGGGCCCGTGAGCCATGGCCGCTGAGCCTGCGCGTCCGGAGCCTGTGCTCTGCAACGGGAGAGGCCACAGCAGTGAGAGGCCTGCGTACCGCAAAAAAAAAAAAAAAAATTAAATTGTCCTCTCAACAAGTATTTTTGAGTTCCTACCGCGCACTAAGCATCATAGCTTAAAAAATTAAATTAGACTGTCTTTGAGTTTTCTTTCAGGCCTAAATTATTTTGTGATTCTATGACATTCTAAGGCACATCCTTGTACCTGCATTTTTATATTGATCTCTGCCTCTGAATTCCATTTATTTGCTCATGTTATCTTAGTATTTTGTTAAAATGATTTTATAGACCTGTATTTGTTTTCTATTACAGGAAGCCAGAACAAGTATAGCATTTTAGGATAATCTGTATCTCTTAGTGTTCAGGGCCTAGGAGAAATGCATCTCTGTGGGCGTGAGGAAGTTTCCGATGCTGTTGGAACTGGTAGCAGCTACCCAATTGCAGCCAGGTCCCCTGATAAAGTACATGGCCTCTTCAGGTCACAGGCATAGTACTAGTTACGCTTTTAATTTGCATTGACTATGAACTTGGCCACCAACCTCCTTCCAAAATAAAAATAACACTTAAAATCCTACAGGCAGTTCTGCTTGCCATTCTGTTCATAAGGTTTGTGCCCAGCTCATGAGTGAGACAGGAGATGTGCCTCTGCTTTTACAGAACTCTCTTGCTTCTTGAGTGGGGACTTCTCACACATGGTAATTTCACATGTTTAGATTTTTTCTTAGTAATTAACAATATAAAATTACACTTTGCATAGGTACTCTTATTACACACTGTATTTTTAGTCTATGTAATAAATTTATATTAATAATTTCCCTGTGTGAGGTTATCAGTTATATCATACCTCATTGGTAATTCAAGAGTTGTTAATTGTGACTATATCATTTTTGCCTTATATGATGATTTCAGAGCCTAACCTCTGACTGAGTCTCTATTATCCTACTCTTGCAAACCTATCTCTGTAGTTTTGACATACATCTCTTTCCTTTCAAACTTTTTTCTTTTTCATATGCTGATGAAACCCACTATAGCGTTGTTTAATGAATCCCATTAGAGCGCTGGTCTATCAGTTACATTTGTGCTTTTCCGCCTCCCCCTCTTCCCCAGTAGGGGGCAGAAGAAATGAGAATTATTAACCCTAAGATAGCCAAAAGTGCCAATTTTATTGCTGTCTTGAAAACGGCTCCTTGTTTGCAATAAATAGCAGTGCACACCTGGTAAATAAAAGCATGTCAGTTTATTGCTTTTTTGAACTGGTGCTTTTTCCTTGGGAAGGGTAGATTTAGAGTTTGTATCAGTTTGGATTCTTTGATGGCAAGCAACAAAAACTGATTTTGCTAATTTCAGTAAAAAGGAAGGTTATAGAGTGCCTCACGGCTTCTAAGGCAAAGCAGAAAAAGCAGACCTCAGAAGAATAGGACCTAAGGATTAAGGCAGCAGGAGCCCATGTCCGTTGGTCCAACTTCTTCCATCTTGTGCCTCTCTGCTGAAAATTCTCAATCATGCTAGAGAGAAACTAAATGGACTTGATTGGGGTCATGTGCCTGGTAAGGGCTGGATGTGGGGGGCTGGAATTTGATTGACATTGTCTCACCAAAATTAGGGCAGGAACATGTTACCAAGGGAAACTTGGGCTGCTTTTCCCCGAAGAAGAGGCAGAGGAGACTGGACAGACATAAATAGCACTGCCCTCGATCAAGCAGCACCCATGCATCTTTGTAAATCATCTGTGATGCCCAGTGCTTTGGAGAGCAAGGCATTCTGCCATTTTTCCTCCAAAAACAGCCACTGATCTTATAGCAAACTTTGTCTGATGATCCAGACAAGCAAAGGATTACCTGCCCTTTTATCTTCCTTCACCTTGGCTGGTCCTTTAGAAATCCTGGTAGTCATTTACATCTGGGGGGGTGGTGGTGTCGGGGAATGCAGAAGGGAAGAGTGAAATAGACAAAGAAGGAAAATGGCTGAGAAAGGGTTAAAATGATTAACTCCCTTCTGGAAATTTCCAACTGTCAAATATTTGTTTCCGGGGACCAGCACCTTTCTCATTCGAAATTCACTGTCTTGGTCACTGCTGCCTGGAGCTGTGGGTATGTAAATGTCAACTCTCTCACTGGCAAGTTGGTGAAATTTGCTGATGACACAGATCTGCGTAGGTTTGGGAGAAAGCAGGATTGTGAGAAACTCCAGATGCATCACAGCAAACTGTGTGAGTCACTCAGATGGGTCAATGGAGAGTCGGCTTGTTGGGTGGCGGTGAGAAGGGACAGCAAGGAATTAGCATATTTAGCACCAGAAAGAAAGAAGTCAAACTTGAGGGCAGCAGTGGTATTAAATGGCCTTCTGTAATATCGTCTCGAGTTCTTTCTTGGATCTGTGTACTAAATTTGACTCTTGCTATGTCAGAGAGAGAGAAAGGAGGAAAAAAATAGAGCTGTGCACCAGAGCGAGGCTGACTGTGAAGCTCCTGGTTCCCACACCCAGAAGCTATTTTTATTAATAGGAAAGTTGATAATAATAACAACAGTTAACCGTTTATTGATTACTTATGGGTACAAGGCACTGTTACTGGGCTTGTTACATATATCATTAGTCAGTAACTAAAGGAGGAAATGCAGATGGCAAAACTGGGGCTTGGGTTAATTGTCCCGGGAGCCACAGCTAGGAAGTGGTAAGGAAAGGATAAGAATAAAAACCTTATTAGCACTTCTGCCATGTAAATAACAGCTGTCTGACAAATATTCCTGCCTCGTGCAATGTTAGTGGGGGTCCTTCATCCCATAGGTAGGAGGACCCCATACCAAAGCCCTACATAGGATTTTCAAGTATTTATTCATATTTTCTTTTTAAAAAAAAATTTTACCGGAGTATAGTTGATTTATACATATTTTCATTTAACTATATGTTGAGTTAGTTTCTCTATGCTAGACAAGTACCCTTTTAGCCAGAAGGGGAGCCCCGCTAGGAAAATCACCTTCTTAATCCCATTTTATACTCATAGCTGGAAGCTCTTAGCCATTTCTCCTATTTGAGGATTGCTTTAAGCCTCTCAAACTCTTGTTTGACTCCTTGATCAAAACTGTAGAACAGAACAGACTTTGGCCCTTCCCTCCCCATTTTTAACTGAAAACTGAGTTTGGTTTAATATATTTACTTAAGAGCCGGACTAAGAAGGAAGAGGAAGTCTCACTGGGACGAGGAGGAACCTGGCATTTAATTGCAGTCAATTAGGAAAGCAAAGCTGACAGTTTCTGAGCACCTGCTAGATTTCAGGACACATTACCATATTTAATTCTCACAAAAACCCTGCAAGGTATATGAGAACTGTCCCATTTTATTTTACTACCTAATAAACTACGCATGGTTGTTTTCCAGGGTTTGCCCAAAGACACACAGCTTGCAAATGCTAAAGCCAGCCTTTTTCATTTTTGTCTTTTTCTCATCTTGTGGGCTCCACCTTCAAAATGCATGTAGAATCTGACTGCTGCAGAGGACGTAGACCCTCTGTTACCCCAAAGCCCCTCCAGTCTGAGCCTCTGTCCTTTCTTGCCCAGATGATTTAGGTCAGCGTTATTGAACTCCACATAATTCACATACAATAAATTCACTTTACTTTATTTTTTAAAATTTCATTTTGTAGCAGTTAATATTTATTGAGCACTTACTATGTGATCAGGCAGATTCTAATACTTTACATGCATAATTTAATAACATTTAATAATTTAACTTATTAATGTAATTTTAGTAATTAATAACTTAATCTTCACATCCACTCTGAGGACGGTATTGTTACTTGCCTATTTTTGTGTTGTTGTTCTAGAATATCTTGCCCGGATTATTGCAGCAGCCCCACAACTGGTCCCTCGGCTGCCCAGGCCTCTCTTTCTTCTCAACACAGTAGCCGGAGGGATGCTTCCAACCTATGTAATTACTCACATCAAAATCTGATTCAGAGCCCCTTCAGGACCTCGTCTCCTCCTGCCCCCCGGCTTTGCTCACACTGCCCCAGCCATCTGGTCTCCACTCTGATCTTAGCTGAGCTCCTTCCTCAGGACTTTGCACTTATAGAGCCTGGTATGCTGTTCCCCAAGACATCCATGGAGGCTGTTTATTGATGTCCGTCTTGTCACCCTCCCAGTGAGACTGCCCAGACTGTTTGAAATGATAACTATACAAGAGGCCCAGTTAAGGGCAGTGTGATAGGCAGAAATTGTCAGACAGCTTCCACGACCTTTGCCACTGATGTTACTCCCATGATTGTGTTATGTTATATGGCAAAAGGCAAAAAGGAGGTCATCTGGGTTTACAACTAAAAAGAAGTAAATTCTGCCACCCACCTGAAGGAGCTTAAAGGAGATTCTTCACCCAGAGCATGTAGATAAGAGGCTAAGCCACCAAGACCTGGTTGTAGGTTTGTGACACCTAAAGCAGAGAACCTAGTAAAGCCCCCTGGACTTCTGACCTCCAGAACCGTGAGGTCACGAAAGAGCGGTGTTTTCAGCGGCTAGGTCTGCAGTGATCTGTTAGGGCAGCAATAGCGGCCTCATACAGATGGTGAATAAATAGGATTCCGCTCTCCAGACACTCTGGCTCGTGGGGCGGTGTCCACCTGCAGAGCTGTGTCGAGGAGACTCTGAGACTGCTCGCAGGCTCTGTGATGGATTAGCAGCAGCTGGGAGTTTGCTACACGTGTGCCATCCCTGATCTGGGCTCTTTCTGCTGAACTAGATAGAATGGTGGGGTTAGATGGAGTTAAATTTTTAGGCTGGGGTCAGAACAGAGAACACAGCATCATTAAAGAAAACTAGCCAGCTGAATAAGAATCAAGAATACAAGACTGTCTTAGTTCGTTCAGGCTGCTGTAACAGAAATACAGAGTGGATGGCTTCTTTTGTTTTTTGGGTTTTTTTGGCTGCACCATGCAGCATATGGGGTCTTAGTTCCTGGATCAGGGATCGAGCCCGCTCCCCTGCATTGAAAGGGCAGAGTCTTAACCACAGGACAGCCAGGGAAGTCCCAGACTGGATGGCTTATAAATAGCAAACATTTATTTCTTGTCACAGTTCTGGAGGCTGGGAAGGCCAAGATCAAAGCGCTGGCAGATTCAGTGATGAGGGCCTGCTTCCAGATTCGTAGTCAGCTGTCTTCTTGCTGTGCGGTATGCGGGCCTCTCACTGTCGTGGCCTCTCCCATTGCGGAGCACAGGCTCCGGACGCGCAGACTCAGCGGCCATGGCTCACGGAACCAGCCACTCCGCGGCATGTGGGATCCTCCTTGACCGGGGCACGAACCCGTGTCCCCTGCATCGGCAGGCAGACTCTAGGGAAGCCCCTAGAGTCTTTTTTATAAGGGTGCTAATCCCATCCCTGAGGGCTCTAGCCTCATGACCAGATCACCTCCCAAAGTCCTTGCCTCGTAATACCGTCACACTAGGAATTAGTGTTTCAACATATGAATTTTAGTGATATACAAACATTCAGTCTGTAGCAAAGATCTAGAATGTAAATTCTGTTAGGGCACAGATTTTTGCTTATTTTAATAATCATTCTCTCCTTAGTGTCTAGAACAGTGCCTGGCATATAGTAGGTGCTTAATAACATTTTTTTCAATTAAAGATCTAAATAACAAGGGGTAGGAGTTAAGTATATTCTAATGGTTAACTGAATGTTTTCATACTATAGGGGCCTAAAGTCAAATTCCATTTCCACCACTTAACAATTTCCTTATCTCACATAGGGAGATAGGAGTGATTTCTTTGCAGTGTGGTGGTGAGAATAAATTGAGATAACATACTTAGTATCCAGAGCCCCGTGCCTGACACATGGTCAGATTCACCTAGTGGTAGATGTTTTAGAATGACTATATCCATCAGGCTTCTTAGTTGTAAGTTACAGCCATGAGCTTGGGCTGATTGGAGCAGGAAGACTGTTATTCAGAGGCTATCAGGAAGCTCACTAAACCTCCAGGAAGGCAGGAGAGCCAGGCTCTGAGCACAGACACATCAAAGGGAAGCACTGTGTTGAGTCAGACAGCCAGAAGCATGTCTAAGAGGGGTCCACCTGGACACGGCTGCCACTGCAGCACACAGCGGTGGCTACGGCTCATACCTTAGTGTGCTGCCACCTCTGCGCATGTCGCAGCTGGTCGGCAGACCAGCATTCCCCCCCCCCCCCCCCCCCCGCCATCCCTGCTCCTTTGTGTCAGTAGATCCAGATTTTAGACTCTGGACAAGGCCACACAACGGCTCAGGCCTTCCCCTAGCTGCCGGGAGAGCCGGGAGTGAGGTTTGGATTTTTCACCTTCTCTGCTGAGAGATAGGCTCTGTCTTCCACTTATAAGGCAGGGATTCTCCAACCGCAGGAAGGAGTTTAGACGCCAGACAGTCCCCTCGCACCTCCTACCCCCAAAAGACAAAAATCCCTTCTATTCATCATTGACATGCTGATCCAAAGTCAGAAATACTGTTTCAAGAAGGCAGGGGAAGCCCTAGGGTTCAGCCACAGGTTGATTCAGGTAGGAGGGCTGGTTCATGGGGCCTTCTGTATTCAGATATAGAGGAGGGTATCTTTCTGTCCATTTGACCTTGGCTTTCAACTTGACCCTTTCTGATTGATTCTGCACCAGGGTCACGCATAATTAAAAGGTCACTTATGTCTAGCCTCAGAACGTGGTTAGAGCAGGGAGGCACCCGTAAGCGTGAGCTTTCTTTGAATCTAGTTCCAGAGCTCTTTGGCCTTCACGCTTCTAAAAGATGTGGAGGACCTGTGAACGATCCAGTGATGACTCATTCCCTGGTTATACAGTCAGGCGTTGACTGTCATTCTTCTCCTGCGTATTTTATACCTGAGAATACTTTCTAAAAATAATCACATGATAATAGATAACATTATTTATTGCTTACCGTTTTATAGCCACTGACAAAATACTTTAAGTTGTTTTTGGTCTCGTTAATCCTTCCTTCTGTGAGGTGTGCAGTATAATTATCCCCATTTTATAGACCAGGAGACTGAGGTTTAGGGAGCAGGTCAACCAGGTTGTAAGTGGTGGAACTTGTATTTGAACCAAGGTGTGCCTGACACCAAAGCATATTGTCTTAACCATGAATTTATGTGAAGCTGATAGAATGTGAGCAGTAAAAATCCTTTTCAGAGCAAGCTATACTGTTCAGCATTCAGCATCATGAATTGTCACTCTTGTGTGCAAGCTTGGCATAAAGGCTGTAGAAAATCCACAGGTGCCCTTCTAGATTTGGGGTGGGAATTTGGCAATTTTTGGATCTCCGTGTCTTTCCTCAAGGTTTTGCCTGCAGATGAATTTTTTTTGGAATAGTAAAAGCAGTATGAGAGAACATATACTTTTTTCTGTAATCAAGATGATGAACTGAGTTGCCTATATTTATTTCCATTAGCACAGTGATTACATATAATTAAAACTAAGCATCATCAGAAAAGGCCGGATAACAACAAATGCAGGAGAGAAAAGATGGGTTATCTTTTCACAGAAATGATTTGTGCTGGCCCACTAAGAAGAAATACCTATTTCCCTACCCTCTCTGATGCCAACTTCCAGCACTCTATTCTACGTTTTCCTTTTCTGTCACACCTTACCTTCCAATATACTCGCTAATTAATTCCTGATTGCATTTATTGACTGTCATTGCGTCCTTTTAAAACATAAGCTCCCTGAGAGCAGGGGCCTTTGTCTCATTCTGTGATAGATCTCAAATGCCGGGAGGAGTCTTGCTGCAGAGTAGATACTCAAATACTTGTTGAATGAGTGGATGAACATAATAAATAGTAGTAGAAGTAGGATTACGTAAGAGGAAATTCTCTAAAAGTGCAACATATGTCTGCCGGATGGTTTCAATTATCTATTGCTGTGAAACAAGCCACCTCAAAATGCAGTGGCGTAGGAAAACCCACCCACTGGCTACCATTCTGCGGATCAGGGCTCTGGGCAGGGCTCAGCTTGCATGAGTGTCTCTGTTTCCCATGGCGCTGGCTGAGGCAGCTCAACTGGTTCTAGAGAATTCAGGACGGCCTCATTCACGTGACCGGCTACTGGCGGTTGACTGGGATGCCTTCGTTTTCCTCATGTGGCCTCTTTCCCGCCCCCGGCCTCCCATCTTGCAGGGCCTTTCTCTCCATGTGGCTTCTCTCTCCAGCCAGATGGTCTGGACTTCCTTACGTGGTGGCTGAGTCCCCAGAGTGGACAGTGGAAGCCCCTAGGCCTCTCAGGGCCTCAGGTCCAACGTCCCAGAATGTCACTTCCACCGTATTCTGTGGTAAGAGCTAGTCCCAGAGCCAGCCCAGATTGCAGGGCTGGGCAAGGGGATTCTGCCTCTTGGTAGGAGGAGCAGCACCCTGACATTGTCCGGAAAAAGTGCAGATGGGGGAGGGGGTTGCTTTTGTGCTTCGTTTTGCTGTTTTTTTCAGTTTCCTTTTTTTATTGTGGCAAAACATATATAAAGTTTACCATTTTAACCCTGTTGAACCATTCATTGAACCGTTCAGTGGCATTAAGATAGTCACGTTGGGCTTCCCTGGTGGCGCAGTGGTTGGCAGTCCGCCTGCCGATGCAGGGGACGCGGGCTCGTGTCCCGGTCCGGGAGGATCCCGCGTGCCGCGGAGCGGCTGGGCCCGTGAGCCATGGCCGCTGAGCCTGCGCGTCCGGAGCCTGTGCTCCGCAACGAGAGAGACCACAGCAGTGAGAGGCCCGCGTACCAAAAAAAAGAAAAAAAAAGATATTCTCATTGTTGTGCAGCCATCACCACCATCCATCTCCGGACCCTTTTTTCATCTCCCTAAACAGAAATTTTGTCCTCATTGAACAGTAATTCCCTGTTCCTCTCCTCCTCCCCCCAGCCCCTGATAACCACCATTCTACTTTCTGTCTCTATTAATTTGACTGCTCCAGGTGTAACCTATTTAGATACGTCATTTGCATGCAATGATACAATATTTGTGACTGGCTTAATTTACTTGGCATAATGTCCCCAATGCTCATCCACGTTGTAGCATATGTCTGAATTTTCTTTATTTTTAAGACTTAATATATTCCTTTGTAGGTGTATACCATTCATCCTCCAGTGGACACTTGGGTTGCTTCTACCTTTTGGCTATGGTAAATAATGCTACTATGAACGTGGGTGTACACATGTCTCTGTTTTCCGTTCTTTTGGGTGTTTACCCAGAAGTGGAGTGGCTGAATCATATGGTAATTCCATGTTTAATTTTTTGAGGAACCTCCATAGTGTTTTCCACAGTCATTGCACCATTTTACAGAGAGGGACCTCCTTTTAATCTGTAATACCACAGTAATAATATCATCTCATTTGTAAACCTGTATTCACCACTTTTATAAGGAATAATTTTTCCTACTGCAGTTGAAACATATTCTAATGCACATTTTTTCCTTTATTTTAAAAATTTATTCCTTTATTTTCCTACATCCATTTTTGGTCCCATAGAACTTAATTTATATCAGGTTTTCCTTCCTCTGTTACAGAGGAAGTCTATTCCAAGTTCAACTAAATGGCAGGGGTCAGTTACACCAAGGTCTCTGCTCTCTGTCTTGTTTAAACTCTGTAGCTCACACAGATTTCTAGGCTAGGGTGGCATCATCTTCCCTGAAAAGCTTTGCAGCATTGCCCCAGAAAACGATTCAGAAGTACCTTCAACTTCCCAGCATTTTCCAGCCCTCTGACTAATCTGAAAATGAATCTTTTGAGAAAAAGAAGGGAAAAAAAAGAAAAAAGCATCCTCCCAAGACAAACAATGAGAAATTACTAAAAGTAATAGATACTTTATTGCTTCTCTTCCTAAAGACCATATTTTTGGTTGTCTTTAGCTATTATTCATTCCCCTGGGGCACATTTCATTTTTTTCTGCAAGATTGTACAACAAGGGAGAACGGTCTATAATTTAGGCTGCAAATTGTGTGTGACATTTCCAGGTCTTATTTGGTGGTTCTTCTCTCTATTGTTGTCTGAGAAGAGCTTTTTCCTTCATAGGCATCACTTGAAAGCAGGTAATACCCCTCATAATCAGGCACCTCCCTTCTGTAAAGATGTATAATATGACTCATTTCTGTGTTTTCTGAAGAATGGGATTAATGAGACCTTACTTCTCAGATTCACAATAGTGTTCTGTACCCCAAGCCGTAACAGGAATCATTACATTCTTCGTGTCCCTAAAGCCTTCAATATTAGGAGGAGGACCATAAAAGTGGGTGTATTGGGATTTCTCTAGGCCTTTTTGGAGTGAGGTTGTACTTCCATTTTCCTTTGGAGGTAAACTTTGATTCAAAACTTGTCAGGATTCGGCCACCCCAATATGCAGAGTTCTCGTAGAGAGCAAGGGCTTTATTGTCTGGCACATGTAGGTTTGAGTTGATACATGCCTATTCACTAACTGTATGATTTGGGGAACGTTCCTACATCTGTGTCAGCCTCAGTTACAGCAACTGTAAAATGCTGAAGCCAACACTACATATCTCAGTGGATTAAATTGAACAGTCAAGGAACAGTGCCTGGTGCCAAATATAAGCTAAGTAATTATTCTTCCTATTAGTAAGTTGTAAGTTCCGTAAGGGCACAATCTATTTATTTTAATTTTTGAATGCACAGAGTTTAGATAAGTATTCATAAATAATATGCTGAAAGGAATTGCTACAGCAAAAACAGTGTACATATTGTAGAGCTTTGTATAATTCTTCTTTTCCTGTTCTGTATTTTCAACTTTAATAGTAATAATTAGAGCAACTAAGTTCTTTTTTTCTTTTTTTTTGAGCATTCACTGTGTACTGGGCATTGAGCTAAGCATTTTACATGTATTAACTCATTTCAACTTTTTTATAGGTACTATAATTATGCCCATTTTACAAATGAGAAAAGTAAGACCAATAAAGAGAGTTTAAGTCCCTCTTTAAGTCAGTAAGTAGCAAAAATTTGAACTCATCTAGTCTGGATCCAGAGTCCATGCTTTTAACTTCATGAGTTTTCATAGTTTTTGTTCTCAAGATCCCTTTAGTATCTTAAAAGAGCTTTAGTTTATGTGGGTTATA
This sequence comes from Delphinapterus leucas, assembly GCF_059928025.1. Taxonomy (NCBI): domain Eukaryota; kingdom Metazoa; phylum Chordata; class Mammalia; order Artiodactyla; family Monodontidae; genus Delphinapterus; species Delphinapterus leucas. The sequence goes on along the minus strand of NC_143138.1, from coordinate 79,402,649 downwards.
TCTATAAATCTTTACCATAATCAGAATTCAAACTGGGAACTTTAAAAATATTCACTTACTAATTTACTTAAAATATAAAAATAAAAAACTTATTATATGTTAACATAAATGTCATATTTTCCAAACAACAAAAATATTAGTGTGCACAATGGCACTTTTTTTTCAAAATCTTAATGTCTAGCTTAACAGAGGACAGCTGGGTAATCATATCTGCTTCTGTATTCAATTTGTTGTGATATCACAAATTATTTAGCCTCTCGAAAACTCCATTTAACATTCATTAGAGAACTCGAGCAAAAATGACAAATAACATCTTAGTGTTATTACAAAAATATTTTTACCTCCCAGACCCCCTGGAAGGATTTTGGGGGTCCCTGGGAGTTTCCAGACCACACTTGGAGAACTACTGTCTACCCTTCCCTGCTTTTCAGGTAAAAAGTTTATGATCTAGTTAGAACAAGGAAGGGAAGAGGTATTACGCGCTATTTCTGAACCACCAAATGAAATACAGAGATGGCTGGCCCAACTGGCAGCCTAATTTCACCTACTGTTTCTAATTTAATTCATGTAATTGGCCTGAGGGATAAATACTTTAAATATCTATTTTAGGGGCTTCCCTGGTGGCGCAGTGGTTGGGAGTCCGCCTGCCGGTGCGGGGGGCGCGGGTTCATGCCCCGGTCCGGGAGGATCCCACGTGCCGCGGAGCGGCTGGGCCCGTGGGCCTTGGCCGCTGGGCCTGCGCGTCCGGAGCCTGTGCTCAGCGGCGGGAGGAGCCACAACAGTGAGAGACCCGCGTACCGCAAAGAAAACCACAAAAAACAAAACAAAAAATCTATTTTATAGTTAAGAACAGTGAGGCTAAAAGATTGAGTCTTGCTGAGAGACACCCAGCAGAGCTAGGATTTGAACCCATGTCATCTGATTTGCAAGTCTCTTTCATGCTGCCATTTTCCCTGTAAGTAATTGACACACTTTATTTTAATGTAGACCACTGTGAGGGAGGGACCTGTGTTATTCAGGACTCTGGGTTGTTAGTGACAGAAGTCCAATTCAAACTTGTTTCAACCAAAAAAAGGAAATGTATTGTCAGCAAAAGCAAGTGGTAGGTGGACTTCAGGCATAAGTGGATGTAGGTGTCCCGCTAACAAAATCAGACTTTGGATTTTCTTTTATCATCTCTTGGGTTTGGCTTCCCTCTCAGTTAGCTTCAATCTCAGGCAGGATTTGATCCTAGCAAACCTAGACTTTATCTAATCAGCTTGTCGACCCCTGCAAAAAAAAAAAAAAGAATCTTTCCCCAAAGTTTCAGCAGTAATCTCGTGGCTGACTCTCATTGGTCCACTTGGGACAAGAGTCTGTCCTGAAACCAGTCCCTGGGCCAAGGACATGGAGGACTGCAGCTGGTCAGGGCTGGGACCATGTGCCAGTCCTGGAGCCTAAGGGAGTAGTAGGGTCAAACCCACCTACTCCTATGTTGGCCTCAATTACTTCCTCTGAGGTTGGTGGAGGGGTAGTTCCCAAATGAGAAGTGGGGTGCTCATACCAGAAAAATGGGTTGAGGGATTCTGGGCTGGCAAAACTCAAAAGATGTCTACAATGGATCGCATTTTTCTCATGTATACCATTTTAGCTTATATCACAAATAGAACTCCTTGATTTCCACCCCACCCCCGCTTTTCTCATTCTACAGGGTGTTTTTATGGGATGCTGTGATCATGTCATAATGTTCTTTGGGCCCTGCTCTTAAGGAATTTACAATGTCGTCCTGGAGACAAATCAGACATACACACAAAATGCTCTAAAAACAGTTACTAAGCAACAAATCAGCATATGGAAATGAAATCCTAGTACAGGTTAAATGCCTGTGAGCCGAGGGATTATGTAGAGGATCACAACAGACACAGATTTGGCACAGAGCAACATCTTTGTGGTATATATTATACAGTAATAGACACACTGTGGACTTTCTTCTGCAGAAGCGTTCTGAAGTCTTTTTCTCTTTTCCTGGGAGACAGTGTGTTGAAGTTGAAAGAATACGAGTTGAAAGTCAGAGACTGCACATAATCTAGATCCCTGCCTCTTTTCCTCATCATCAGTGCTGGTATTTGCTTTCTGGCCAAAGTTTTCATATACAAGTAGAATCTAAGAAGCACGCCATCCCTTTTCTTAGCATTTTGCTGCCCTCGCACGTGAAGTGTCTACAGTTTTCAACAACGGGTATCCAGGTAACTATTCAGTCCTGCGCCCTGATGAGGGACAAAGAGAAGCAGTGTTTTGGAGTGATGGTTATTTTCACTGGAAAGAGGTATAATTCAGAAGAATGAGTGGTTGATTGTTGAAATCAGCTCAACAGTACGTGTACTGATAAACTACCAGGGCCTCAACTTTGTGATCAGAGATAGGTAAATTGTAAGAAATGCAATATTAAAAGAAAACTCTTATTTACCCAAGATATTATTTAGCAACTTAAGATTTCTGTTTAAAGGGTATTTTATTTCATTTTAAAATATATTTATTTATTTATTTATTTTTGGCTGTGGGGTCTTTGTTGCTGTGCGCGGGCTTTTTCTAGTTGCGTGAGCGGGGGCTACTCTTCGTTGCGGTGTGCGGGCTTCTCATTGCGGTGGTGTCTCTTGTTGCGGAGCATGGGCTCTAGGCACACGGGCTTCAGTAGTTGTGGCACGTGGGCTCAGTAGTTGTGCGCGCGGGCTTAGTTGCTCCGCGGCATGTGGGACCTTCCCGGACCGGGGCACGAACCCACGTCCCCTGCATCGGCAGGCGGACTCTCAACCACTGCGCCACCAGGGAAGCCCCACAACTTGCTTTCTGATGGCACATAGTGAGGCATTAGTTTTTCTTTGCAGTTTCTACCTGCTCCCCCATTTTGGTAGAGAAGTCTCTCCACTCTAGTTAGTAGAACTGCACTTGATAAAATGGAGACCCATTTCTTCTCATAACTTGGAAGCATATTCAATATGATTATATTGTCAGCTTTGGCTGCCATAACAAAATACTACAGACTGGGTGACTTAAAACAGATTTATTCTCTCACAGTTCTAGAGGCTGGAAGTTTGAGATCAAGGTGCCAGCAGGGTTCATTTCGGGTGAGGCCTCTCTTCTTGGCTTGCTGACAGCTGTCTTCTTGCTGTGACTCCACCTGGCCTTTCCTCTGTACATGTAGAGAGAGATCTCTGGTGTCTCTTCCTCTTCTTATAAGGGCATGAGTCCTATGGAATTCAGGCCCAACTTCATAACCTTACTTAACCTTTATTACTTCCTTGTAGGCCATAACTCCAAATACCGTGGGATAGGGCTTCAATATATGAACTTAGAGGTTGTGGAGGGAACACAATTCAGTCCATAACAATCATTTTTGTTTTTTTGTTTTTCTTTCAAGAAGAATAAGATGAAAGTCTTTTTGGTGTTTCTAATTCACATGGTGTTCTTGTCGACCACGATCTCTGCTAGGAGAACTCAGCAAGCGTGCTGTGGGTGGAAAAAGGACACAGTAAACTATTTCAGCTGGTGAGAGTGACATGCAAGATGAAAGGCACAGAAAATTTAATCTCATCTCTTCTTGTTCTCTTTTCCTGTGAGTGTAGCCTGTCCTATTTGTTACTGCTTATTTATTTCAGGGCCATCTTCTGATGGATGCCTGTTATTAAAGCGGATGGAGCTCTGAAGGGGTAATAACAGAGGCGATTTCCCAGAGCAAGGAGGTTTGCTTAGTGTGGAGATTAGCGCTGTGTTCAGCAATCTAGACTTGTAAGGAGACTGGGGAGTAAAGACCCGGGGTAGCACTTTCAGCTTTGTTCCATCGTTTTACCATGGAATTTAAGTGTGTCAAGGCATTTTCTGAGATAGTTGGCTTTGGCCCCTGACTCTATAATTATGTGTGCCCGCTTGTTTATGTATTTATAGTAGAATGATGTTTGGGACCTGGTACATGTTATCCCGTTATTCCAGAACTGTGGCCAAGATGCAGAGTGGGGACAGAGGGTGCAGGTACCCCATATTCCAAGTTCAAAAGTTGTAGCCCTCCAGGGCTTGCTAACAGGCTCCATTTCACTAGGACAGACCTTGACTGCCTTACCCCCAACCCAGAGGCAAAATGGAAAGGAAAAAAAGGTTGTCTTTTTAGTGAGAATAGTATTTACCAAAAGCTTTATCTTCCTTCCCTTCCTCTTAGGGAAGTGGGGAGTTGTCCCCTTGCTGTGAGCTGACCAAAGCTAATCTGATCCCTGTAGATTCTTTTCTTTTTTTTTTTTTTTTTCTTGGTACGCAGGCCTCTCACTGTTGTGGCCTCTCACTGTTGTGGCCTCTCCCGTTGCGGGGCACAGGCTCCAGACGCGCAGGCTCAGCGGCCATGGCTCACGGGCCCAGCCGCTCCGCGGCATGTGGGATCTTCCCGGACCGGGGCACGAACCCGTGTCCCCTGCATCGGCAGGCGGACTCTCAACCACTGCTCCACCAGGGAAGCCCCCTGTAGATTCTTTGGAAGTGGCCAAAGAGGTTAGAGTTAGTGAGTGTTGGCTACTCTTCTGTAACCTTGCTCCAGTTTTAATGAAAGCAGGCCTCAGGCCAAATTCTCCCACACATAGAGACATTTACTAAATGAATATTCATTAGCAGAGCAGGCTCAAAACAGCTCATAAACTCTTTTTGCAAGCCCAGTGCTGTTCCAGAATGCTGCCGTGTACAAGAGCGATGCTCATCCCTGGCTACGGAGTGGAATCATCAAGGGAGCTTTAAAAAGGCACTGATAACTGATCCTCCAGAGATTCCTACACTGTTGACCTGGGTGAGCCCTGGCTCTTGGGATTCTAGAAGCTCCCCATGCAATGTCAAAGTTCAGCCAAGGTTGAGAACCAGTGTTTTAGATGCTCCCACCATACCCTGTATGACATTATTTGAGACCAACCCAGCAACATCACAGAGACAGGATTCTGTCTTCTCTAGTTAGGACTCTTCAATTAGAAAATCTCCTAAATCAGTGGCTGAATCTACAGTTGAGGATTGCGTCAGGGGTGTTTTAGTAAGGGGTGCAGGGTACAGGCCCGAATGGATTCTTATTCCCAGTTCCTGTAGAGATGGAAAGTGTGTTCAGACTGTTTTGGCCACTTCAAGCATCTTCGATACCTTGTATTTCATCAGTGAGACCCTGTTTGTATCATCCATCATGCTAATTAACAGGTCTTTAGTTTCACCAGTGAGAATCTGTTTTGGCATCGCTGATGCAAACTAATAATGCGGGTTGTTGCCTAAGCTCAGCTAAAAGAAATGTGCATATGGTAGCTGACCATGGATTATGGCCCTTTCCAGTGCGGTGTAACTGGTCTCCCCAAGTCTGTGTATTCTTGGTAGCGTGTTAACAGACAACCCCTACAGTTAAGGCTAAACTACCTGGCACATATATGATATCACCCTGATTATGCAGATAATTTAAAGTAAATTACAGGGCTTCCCTGGTGGCACAGTGGTTAAGAACCCGCCTGCCAATGCAGGGGACATGGGTTTGAGCCCTGCTCCAGGAAGATCCCACACTCCGCGGAGCAACTAAGCCCGGGCACACAACTACTGAGCCTGTGCTCTAGAGCCCGCGAGCCACAACTACTGAAGCCCATGTCCCTAGAGCCTGTGCTCCGCAACAAGAGAAGCCACTGCACCGCGACGAAGACTAGCCCCCGCTCGCCGCAACTAGAGAGAGCCAGTGCACAGCAACGAAGACCCAACGCAGCCAAAAATGACAGTAAATAAAGTCAATAAATTTAAAAAATAAATAAATGAAAAATAAATTACAGTCACATAGTACTGCCTCTTCTCAAGGTCAACAGAGTGATGTTCCAGGAGAACTGTTGGTAAAGTCTAGACATGTCCTAGCTGCCCGTTACACCCTTTCTACCCTCCAGTCAAGTCAGGACCTGGTGATCTCTAGTCTGCAGGTTGTGGAGACAAGAAAAGCGTGACCACCGGGATGGCTAGGCACAGGTGGGCCCAGGGTATCCTCTCCTTCTGCAGAGATACGGATGTTTTCCCCCACATTGTGTCTGCAGGTGCTGGAGTTGGAGGACAGTAGATGGGTGGAGACTTTAGAGTCGTGGGGCAGCGCTGCTTAGGGGAGGTGGCACGTACATAGGAGGAATGGGGTCCGAGACCACCAACTGGGAGTCAGCCAGGAGGAGTGGCTAAATTCTCACAAGAGGACCATCAATGACTAGGGCAGTTTGGTGCCCCTAGATCACACCAAATACACACGAAGGACCCGGATTAGACATACATGTTCTACGTGTGATCCAACCTTATCGGTCAGCTTTTCCTACAGTGATACTGCATAGCAATCCACCCCTAACCAAAGTGACCTGTAACAACAGTCATTTCTTCTTGATCATGTCAGCTTCTCTAGGACGGGCTGGTGTCATACTTCAAGGTGTGAGCTGGACTATGTTTGTGAGCCTGTGATCGGCCTCAGATCTGCTCCCACGTGTTTAATCTGGTACCCACGCTAAAGGGGCAGCAGCTACCTGGGGAGATTTTTCCTCATGGCAGGAACTGAAATGCAAGAGAGCAAGCACTTACGTCATGCCTGCTAACATCCTGTTGGCCAAAGTGAGTCCCGTGACCGAGCCCAACGTCAATGAGGCAGAGGGAGATACTCTCCCTCAGAAGGTACAGTATATTGGAGAGGATGAATGTTTCTGAACCATCATTTCGTCTGCCACAGGGACCAAGAAAGAGGCACATCTCATCTTTCCTATCATTTTCCTTGTACCTTAGACCAGAACAAAAAGCTCAGCAAAGAGGACATCTATGTGTGGTCAGTCCATACTCTTCTCCACTACAAGCTTTGGAGGCTCCTGTTCTTGGATGAGAGAAAGAATGCTGATCTAAAGACAAAAGTTTTACAAAGAGCAAGCCTTAGTCTTAGGAAACCAGAAAGAGACACTTCCAATAATTGAATGTTACTGAAAAATTGTAGAGTTGGATTGAGATGTTTGTTGAGGGAGCCTTCCACGCAACAGGAAAAGGTTGTAGAACACTGAGACTGGTAGTGATGCCATCTCCTGTTTATACCTCGGTGTGCCCAGATGCCTTGGTAATCTGTTACATATGACTGCTTTGATGTCCTCAAGGAAAATGCCTTTGTAGATCCCTTGTCTGGTGGTTAGCTGTCAGGAGTACATTTCCCATGAGCAGTGCCTGGGGAAATTCACTTAATTGGGAGGATGAAAGGGAACAGAACAGGATGTCTCAACGGAGTCTTTTCCTTACTCAGCCGTAAGAAGTTGCTTCCCCTCTTTGGGATTCTAGTTGCCCATCTGTTTGTTATGGAGAATGTTGTCTTTTCAGAGTAATATGTCTCAAAGTGTGCTTCACAGGATCCCACTGAATCATGATGTAAAAGGTTCTCTGGAAAGAGGATTCTATGATCAAAAGAATTTGGGAAATTTTAGGTTTACAAATAGAATAGTTTTCCTCATTGCAGGACTTTTCAGAGCCCTTAATATGCTAATATTCATTGTAAATATGGAAAAGAGGAATAGTTTGTAATAATTAAAAAAACCATTTTAACTAGAGAATGCTTTTTTTTCAAGGAATATTAGACCTGCACGTGATGGTGCAGCAAATGCTGTCCTAGGGAATTTAAAGGATAAATTATGTTAAAATACATGGGGTTTTGGAGGAAAGTGCTAGCTAAATTCATGGTGGTTTTTTTTGTTTTTTTTTAAATTATTAAGTACTTCTCTTCAATGTGCTCTTTCAAACAAGTTACCTCCACTAAAATTTACGTTACCTTATGAGCCTGAGTAGTAAAATCAGTTGCCCTCAAGAGAACCTGACAGTGGTAAGGTATGGGAGAAAAAGGGTTGAGGAGAAAATGTTGAAAGAAATAAAAATCAGTGAAACAATTAACACGTGTCATCGTTGATTTGTCTTCTTTCTAGGTTAAAGAACTCTAGTTCCTTTCTTCCAACAGTGCAGTAAACTTTGTTTCAGACTGACCATCTCTTTTGAGAACTTTTCAGGGAATTGTTTCATTCTTGGCTCTGTTAGGAGCACATCGGTCCTGTCTTCTTGACTGAAACTCCATTGTCACTTCCTCAGTGACATTGCTGAGCATACTCCTTTCCCCTCTCTTCATTTTTCTTTGCCCACAGCCCTAACCAATCAACAGCCCTGGGAAAGTTTTCCATTCCGTTTTCTGTCATTGATTCTGGGGTGCCATGTTTTTGTAAGCGCTACAGCCATGCAGGTGACATCCCTAAACATATGTGGTTTCCTACTTAAGCTGGTCTTCTCTTCTCCTTGTTAGCTTTGCCATGGTAACTTCAAAGGGATCCTTCTTTACCGTCCACCCCCGACTTCCCTCGGCACAAAGAAATAAAGCCACTCATGGGTTTATATCTTCAACTTAATTCTCCTCCAGTTCTAGACATACCTGCTCCATCATCTCTCTTTCCCTCTTTTCTTCCTCAGAAGGTTAGAGAAAGCCTGAAAACTGCCCCCCACCAATACTAACAATAGGTAAATCATTTAATCCCCACGACAACCCCTTTAAGTAGGTACTATTATTATGCCTATTTTACAGATGTGTATACTGAGGGCACAGAGAGATGAAGTAATTTGCAAAGGTCACACAGTAAGTGTCAGAGCTGAGATTTAATCTAGTAGTCTGGCTCCAGAATCCTGGCAGTCTATTTTTTTTCTTTATTCCTATCAGGTTAAAACAAAACCGACTTTATTGCACTATGATTCACATGTCATAAAACTCTCCTTTTTATTTTTCAAATTTAATTTATTGAAGTATAGTTGATTTCCAATGTGTTAATTTCTGCTGTACAGCAAAATGACTCAATTATACATATATATACATTGTTTTTCATATTCTTTTCCATTATGGGCTATATCACAAGATACTGACTATAGTTCCCTGTGCTCTACAGTAGGACCTTGTTGTCTATCCAAAATTCTCCTTTTTAAAATTAACAATTTAGTGAGTTTTACTCTAATCACAGAACTGTGCAACCAATACCAATATCTAACTCCAAAATACCCCCAAAACCTAGTACTCATTAGCAGTAATTCCTCATTCCCCCCTGCCCCTAGCCCTTGCTAATCACTAATCTACCTCCTGCCTGTTGCTTTGCCTCTTCTGGACATTTCATGTAAATGGAATCATGCAATCTGTGTCTTTTTAATGACTGGCTTCTTTCACTTAGCATAATGTTTTCAAGATTCAGCCATGTTGTAGCACGCATCAGTATTTTGCTTCTTTTTATTGCTGAATAATATTCTTTTGTACAGATTTACCACATTTTGTTCTTCCATTTGTCAGTTCATACATGTTTGGGTTGCTTCCACTTTTTGGCTGTTATGAATGTGCGGCTCTGAGTATCCGTGTACACGTTTTTGTGTGGACATAGATTTTCATCTCTCTTGAGTATATGCTTAGGAATGGAATTGCTGCGTCATACAATTCTATAACATTTTGAGGAGCTACAAAGCTGTTTTCCAAAGCAGCTGGACCATTTCATAATCCCATCAAGAATGTATGAGGATTCCATTGTTTCTACACCCCTAAGAACACTTGTCTTGTTTTTAATCGTAGACATCCTAGTATATGTGAAGTGATGTCTCAGTGTGTATTTTTCTCCTGACTAATGACGTTGAGCATTTTTTCACATGTTTATTGGCCATTTGTATACCATCTTCGAAGAAATCTCTCTTGAAATCCTTGGCCATGTTAGAATTGGATTGTTTGTCTTTTTATTGTTGAGTTGTAAGAGTGCTTTACAGATAGGGCATTTTTTACAAATTGGAAGTCTGTGGCAACTCTGCATTGAGCAAATCTGTCAGTGCCATTTTTCCAACAGCGTTTACCCACTTCACACCCCCCTGTCACATTTTTGGTTATTTCTCACAGTATTTCAGACTTTTTCATTATTGTTATGTTTATTAAGGTGATACGTGATCATTGATCTTTGATGATACTACCATAACTCACTGAAGGCTCAATGATGATTAGCAGTTTTTAGCAATAAGGTATTTTTTTAATTTCTTTTTTTAAACATCTTTATTGGAGTATAATTGCTTTACAATGGTGTGTTAGTTTCTGCTGTATAACAGAGTGAATCAGCTAGCTATACGTATACATATATCCCCATACCTCCTCCCTCTTGCGTCTCCCTCCCACCCTCCCTATCCCACCCCTCTAGGTGGTCACAAAACACCAAGCTGATCTCCCTGTGCTGTGCGGCTGTTTCCCACTAGCTATCTGTTTTACATTTGGTAGTGTATATACGTCCATGCCACTCTCTCACTTCATCCCAGCTTACCCTTCCCCCTCCCCGTGTCCTCAAGTCCATTCTCTACATCTGCATCTTTATTCCTGTCCTGCCCCTAGGTTCTTCAGAACCAATTTTTTTTTTTTTTTAGATTCCATATATATGTGTTAGCATACAGTATTTGTTTTTCTCTTTCTGACTTTCTTCACTCTGTACGACAGACTCTAGGTCCATCCACCTCACTACAAATAACTCAATTTCGCTTCTTTTTATGGCTAAGTAATATTCCATTGTATATATGTGCCACATCTTTTTTTTTTCCTATGTATGGGCCATACTTTCCTGTTTCTTTTCATGTCTCATAATTTGAAATGGAATCTGGACATTTGAAATGATACGATATTACACCTCTGGAAACCATATCTATCTCCCTCCCACCCCCAGAGTTTGTTGCTATACTGTTGTTGTCTGCTTAGTAACTTTCTTGGATGAATTCTATAACATCTGTATTCTTTGTCATGTGTGTCCACTGAGGTCTCTGTTCAGTTACCTTAATAGCCAGCTAATAATTGGACACAGATATTCTTAAATACATAGGACAAGTAAGTCTCCTCTTTGCCAACAGACTGTGCTTGTATGTTGGTGTACATCATCAACATTGACAGCTGATATTTCCATGTTAGCTTTCAATTCCCACTTGTTTAAAACATCACGGTCAACTAAAGGTGAGAGAGCCCTCTTAGGTCTTTTGTGGACATGTACAAAGTCTTTCGGATGCCTGTGACTTTCTAGAGCCTCGGGAATATGCTGGAGCTTTCCCAAGCCCCCTATGTTCATCTAATTATCTAGATTTTCCTTTTAAGATTTTTGGCCAGCCTTTTGTTTCCCCCAAGTGGTATTATTGCTTCAGGCACCTGCAATGTTAAACAATTCTTGCTAACTATTTTCAACACACACCCAGGGATAGGGCTTTTACCACTAAGCCAGCTTTGATTCGGGTCAACTGAAAATGAGGCCTGCTTGGGGGCTTTGCAGGGAACTTTCCAGACCGGTCAAACAGTGACAAGTTTCTTGGGATAGGACACTTTGGGGGCTCCAAGCCCATTTTGCCGCCCCTACAGTGGGTGCCAGGTTACTGTTTTTTAAGCCGTTATTATTGTAAGACTGCTGGTTTTCAGGGCTACTGCAGAAATGAAGACAGGAGGGTGCGAAGAGTACCATTGAAAATGCTACAAAGCTTGTTGTTCTTACCAAGATTCTGCTGGGAGGTTTGTGTTTGTTTGTTTGTTTTTTCTTATAACGTCTCCTCTGGTTGTTGCACACCTTTGGTTAATTTCCAAAGTCCTGAAAAAGTTTATTTTGACAATTTTTTGCCAGTGTTCTTACTGCTTTTATGGAGGAGTGGATTTTTGGAGGTCCTTACTCTGTCATTCTGGAATTTCTTCTTTAGGCAATCCTGTTGTAATTTATGAACACAAATTTTCAAAAATCCTTAAGCACTCTGAAGACCTAGTTATGAATGAAAGTGGAAGTCTATAGGACTGTAAGTCATGTGTGCAGGAAAACTCAAGGAATGATTTAACTTTTTTCCTACTAGTTCAAGACCATCAAGAGGACATTTGTAGCCAGTATGTGCTACAAATGATTTAAGAAACATTTTCTGTGAGTTAAATATTCATGACTGGATAATGTTTCTTGTATATGGATGTGTCCTGATTTTTTGCTGATCAACATTTAGGTTTTTTCCCCAAGCTTTCACCACTACAACTAATGGTATAAGGCATATTATCAGGCACATATCTTTGTGTATATAAGTTATTTGGCCAGATAAATCCAACGAAGTGAACTACTAGCTCAAAAAGTATATGTGTTTAAAGTCTTGACAGCTAGGGTAACATACATTTTTAAATCTTTAGAGTCTATATTTTATTTCTCATACTAGTATTAGTATTTTTTCTTTATGGTTCATTTTTTGTCCTGTATTTTGGAGAGTTCTAAATATGTACAGGATGTCTGAAACATTGGGAAACAAGGTAAATGATTTTAAGTCATATGTTAACTGTATTTGCAAATATATTTTTCTGTACCCTCCTGACATCTTTTTAGATGAAATACCTCTAAATTTAAAGCATTGAGGCTAATTGTTACTCTGAAAAGTGGATAGTGAAATTTTTGACACCCCGTGGATTGGCAAGTGGGTAGTGAACTTTTTTGACACCATATAGATTGGCAAGTAGATGTTTTATTTCATCTTGACTTTTAATGTCTATACCTGGAAACAACCTGAATGGCTAAAAACTTTCTTGGTATTTGAAAAGCTAGTTTTTCAGTTGCTCCTTTTGAATATTTTTCTCTCTCAAGTGAGTTGTAGCAGGATGAGTCACCTTTCTGGATTTGTTACCCAAACGACTCAGCATCTTAAATTATAACATACGTGCTCTTCTAGCTGGGTGAGATTAGAACCTGACTGAAAGTAATGCAGTAGAAGAAGAACCTGGCTGTTTATAACACTTTTTGCAAAAGTGTCTTGAGTTGTGATCTGTCCTCTTTCATTACATAAAGGGAGAATGAAAATGATCACTGTTGATAGCCTTTCACTCCTTTAATGTTTACCCGGCTGCCTTTTGACATTTTATTACTCATCCTACCTTCTGATGAGCAAAGCAGTAAAATGTGTTTTAGGCAGGCCATGGTGAGCTATTAATTACCTTATTAGGAGAAAGCTGGTTCTTTTGCAAGTACCCACGGGCACTAGGATTCAGGCAGTGAAAGTGGCCCTCTGCTAAATCTCAGTTAAGTTATAGGCCAGATCCCATTACAACAAATCCCAACACAAATTCAACACAACAGAATCTTTATATGACCACAGGATTTCTAAATCTCAGACAAACGATGGCCTGCTCATTGCAGACAGCAAAACCCTAGCCCTAAATATGCATTACGAGTTTCTCATAATGGAATTTGACCTGTGGTTATGTTTGGAATCAGACGTATGCTTTGGGAATGGTGATTCTACACACGAATGCAAGGAACAAAGGGCCTCATTTGCTTCTCCCTGAAGTATGCTATCAGCAAACCAGAGCTACCCTATAATAACATGATGAATTCTCCTCAGTATACAGGAGATTAGTAAAAGCCGCTCATTAGGATGTGATCCACAGCTCAGGCTCCTATCACAATTGGATGCTGCCAATCTCTCTCCCCAGTGCAGTGCCTGGCATTTATATTGCTTTCAGGAAATACCTGTTGAATGAGGAAGAGACTAGAGACAACTTTGGCTTGTGTTTCCAAAGCCTCTGAGAGGAAAAGGTCCACAGAGGGAAGTCGGCTTTCCAGGCAGGCTGGATTTTAGTTACACTGCAAACAGGTCCAGTCTTTGTTAGCCTGCTGGCTGAGCGGGGTAGCCCCTTAGCGTCCTCTGGCCAGCTCCAGAGGTGCAGAGTTGATGAAGGAGGATGGTTCTGTGGAACCTGACCAGGTAATATTTGCAAAGCTGCTTTCAGCCCACCTGCAGAGGACCTTAGGGGTGACGTGGGGGTCTGTAGAATGAAGAACTAGATCTCTTCACCCAAGATATTGAAAAATTCAATTCTGACTGCTGGCGTCACCTGTGCTGAGATCAGAAAAAATCACCCCATTGGGCTTCCCTGGTGGCGCAGTGGTTGAGAGTCCACCTGCCGATGCAGGGGACACAGGTTCGTGCCCCGGTCCGGGAGGATCCCACATGCCGCGGAGCGGCTGGGCCCGTGAGCCATGGCTACTGAGCCTGCGCATTCGGAGCCTGTGCTCCGCAATGGGAGAGGCCACAACAGTGAGAGGCCTGCGTACCACAAAAAAAAGAAAAAATCACCGCATTACCTCAGCCATCATACAGAAATAAAAATACTACTGTTATTATGAGTACTACTAGTAATGATAATAGTAGTAAATTCTTATATAGCACTTTTTATGTCCCAGGCACTGTTTGAAGACTTTAAATTCTCATATAATTTATAGACCATGATACCGTGAGCTTAGATCCTCTTTTCCTCACTTTGCAAATAAGGAAACTGAGGTGTAGGGAGGTTAAGTATTTTATCCAAGGTCCCATAGCTATTAAGAGGCAGAGCTAGAATTTGAACCCAGGCAATTTAACTCCATAATTCATACACTTAACCACTTTCCTTCAGTGCATCTCATCTGCAAAATCTCTGTGTTTTCAAAGAGTAGGCCTCTATTAAGTGATTGATTATTCAAGTATATTCACCAAACATTCATCCAGCACCCACCATGGGCCAGGCGCTGGGATTAGAACAGTGAACCAAAGTAGTCAAGGCGCTTGTACTCTTTTGTGATCAATGGTCATGCAGATGAACACTAGGAAAGAACAAAATTTGGTTCCACAGTGGCCTTTGATGAAGGTACCTGCTCCAGGCAAAGAAAAAGTAACACTCAGGCTGAGGTCTACAGGGAGGACAGGCAAGGGGAACACACGTGGAACAGCATATGCGAAGGCCAGGGGTTAGGTGGAATCATGGCCTTCTTCTGGAACTGCAACCCTGTGGTGGTGGTGGGGTGGCTGCAGTGTTGGCCAGGGCAGACCACTGAGGACTCCATAGGTCATGTTCAGGAGTCTTATTATCTTATAAGCAATGGAAAGCCATTGAAGAGCCTTCAGCAGCAGAGTGGAATAAATAGATTTGGGTTTTGAAACAGATTTCTTTGGTGTCTTGGGCAGAACAGAAGAGAGGGTCCCCAGAAAGGGTACTGGGACATCAGTCAGGGGGCTCATCCTGTAGTCCACACAAACAGTGGAGGCAAGCCTGGCTGGGCTCGGATGGCAGCAGTGGAATGAGGAGGATGGACAGATCTGAGGAATATTTAGGGGATAAAATCAGCAACTTATCATGGCTGGGTAGAGACGACTCCAGCTATCATGGAAGCCAAACATCTGAATGAAATGAAACATAGGAGTCTTAGACTCAGATTTCGTTCTGGGGCTCCTGGAGCCATCTGGCCAATAGTAGCTATGTTCTTAGCTATATAGCTGGAGAAAGACATCCTGCAGTGACTTGAGTATTTGTTGAACACCTAGTGTGTGCCTAGCCCTTTGTCAGGCAGTAGGTAAACAATGGACAGAACTCCTGTCCTGAAAGGGTTTGATAACAGTGGTTCTCATCCAGGAGCAATTTTGCTCCACCCTCCACCCCAGGGGCTGGGGCAGGGGTGGAGTTTGCCACTGGCATCTAGTGGTTGGCAGCCAGGGAAGCTGCTAAACATCCTACAGCTCACAGGATGCCCCCTGCAGCAAAGAACTCTTTGGCCCAAATTGTGGAAGTTGTGAACCCTGATTTATACTTTAGATGGGAAGACAGAGGAGCAAGCAGTACGGTATATACAGCAGCGTGATGAGGTCAAGTGCAGGGTGTTAAGGCAGTGCAGGGCATGAAACCCAGCCTTGTTTGTGTGAGGAAGAGACAGTGGAAGCTTCTTTTAGCAAAGTTCGGAGAGGGCAGCGTAAACCCACTGGAACAGTCCTCGAGTTCTGTTTAATGCAAATTAATTTAAGTGAAAGAATTAAGACTGTGAGCTCTGGTGTCCAAGGGTTCAAATCCACACTCTTCTATCTGCGTGACATTTGACCTCACTGTGCTTCAGGTTCTTCATCTTAATATTTGGTTCTCCCTTCACAACCCTGTGGTGAGATGAAGGGAGATAATCCTGGTGAAAATTTGAGCATGTCTTGCGCACAGTAGTCACTCAGCAAAAGCCCATCGTAAACACCCTTGCCTTCAGTTGCCCGGCTGACACGATTTTTATCTTCTTGAACGATCAGGAGGCGAAAAACTGCTTGGCTCCAGCACCTTCACAGAACCTTCACAGCATCTTCCTCTACCTCCTTTGCTGAGTTTGCCCAGTGTGAGTAACCTCCTTCTTGTCTGTGACAGGAAAAATGAAGGTGAAGAAAATAATGCCGTCATTGTCGTTTTCACTGTAGTCTTCAGACTCTTGTGGGAACATCTGATGGAAAAGTTGAGATTTGGCAATGGAACACTCAGCCTTTACTCACTGTTGAGCAATAGATCCAGGGCTCCCTAATGTGAGACTGAGCACGTCTCCAGCCGATAACTGTCTGCTTGCAGAACTGCTGTCCAACACGTTTAATCATCATGTAGTAATCAGCTCAGAAGCTCTTCAGAATTTGCACCATCCTAGTCTGTTAATGTGCAAAAGCCCGTTGTATTCACGCAGCCGTGTTGACTGGAAAGTAAGGCCAATTTTTTTTAACTCCCTGAAGAACTCATTTAAACACTTTTAATTTGATTTCTTGGTACCAAGCAGGCAAAGCATTTTGGGAAATTTCCCACTGGCCTCTTAAGCACCGGGCCGACTGTAAAATGACATTGAGGTTGACACATAACCATCTGACCTCAAGGAAAAGGGAGTATTTGATGAGGTTGGAAAATGGTATTACTAGGAATCCGCTGCTTGCTACCGATGGGTGGGGAGTCTCCTTCCCATGATGGAGAAACGGGTTCAGCTGTCTTCCAGCAAATCAGAGAATGGATCCATCATAGTGGTGTAGCCGCTGTACTCTGGAGCAGGGCTTGGTAAGCTGTGGCCCGTGGCCATTTTGGGAAATAAAGATTTCGGGAACACAGCCACGCTTGGTCATGTGTGTATTGTCTATGGCTGATTTTGTGGCAAAGTTGAGTAATTGCAACAGAGGCCATATGGCCTGCAAAGCCCGAGTTACTTTCTATCTGGCCTTTTACAGAAAAAGTTTGCCAACGCCCCCACCACCCCCCGCTCTAGAAGAATGCTTCTGAAACCCTAATGCACCTCAGAATCACACTTGAAGTTTCTGATTCAGTAGGTCTGACCATCTGCATTTATAACAAGCTCCCAAGTGATACCAATCCTGATGGACCGTGGACGGTACTTGGAGTAGCGAGGTTCTAGAGATTCATTGGCCTCATGGACATTGTTCTTGTGGGAAGCAGGATGCTTGGTGGTGCAGAGCATAGGGTTCAAGTCTCATTCGTAGCATTTATTACCTCATCATCTTGGTCACGTACCTCATGTCCGTAAGCTTTGGATCACTGCTCTGTGCAACAGCCAGGTGGTGTCTCTGACGTGCTTGGCACAGGGCGTGGCCTATAGTATGGATTCAGTACTTATTAGCTGCTGATACATGGGCACACCCTGAGGCGTGTTACCTAGGAGTCAGGCACAGTCCCTACTGTGGCCTTGAAGTCAACCGTTGAAATCACCTTAGTGGCAGGGGTCTTACGTGCGTTTTTTTGGAGCCCCTGGTTGGCAGGCTTTGTTGTGACTCTTGTTTCGAAGAAATGATTATTGAGAGAATGCTTTGGTTTTGAAACTTAATTAATTAAAAAACCTAATTCTTGAAGTTCAGCATTCAGATCTTACTATTCTATCATGTTTAGAAACCTTTGGTCCCTGTTTACAAACTTAAATAAATTCTTTATATGTTAAAATGCATTCATCAATATAAAATATTCGGCTTCTTTTTAAGTCATCTGACTTGATTCCCTTCTTCCCCAAGGAAAACTCCCTTTCCCTTCCCTTTGAATAATTCTTATAATTCTCACAAATTAAACTTATAATTATGGTAAACATTAAGTTGACTTAAGTATCCTAAAACTTTATGTAAATTTCATTAAGATTTTAGTTTAATATCATAAATCTATATCAATTACTCTGACATTTTGATTTGGAGCGACCTGTTTATTTCAACAGGGCAAATTCTTTCAAATGTTAAAAATGATTTAAGTACCAAATATGTGCAGATTCTGTAACACAAAGTATAAAAGGTTACAGGTTTGGTTCTTTTAAATGTTTCTGAATGTCATTATAAATCTTACCAGGGTTAATGCTTACCCACTAAGGAAACATTTATCATCCTAAACAATTTGTGGGGAAACCTTGTCAGTTACCTTGAGATTGCATGATGATGGGAAATTTCAGGTGGGTTGTGGATTGGATTCTTGTTTGTAATGCTGCTGGGAGACCCTGAGTCCCGTTTATAATTGCTGGGTCATCAACTTCATAAATCAATAACTAAGTGGTCAGATAGCCCATGGCCCTCAGATGCAAGTTAAATGTTACAGAAGTGTGGAATTCTCTTCCAAGCTGCGTGCCAAGCCTCCTGCTTGAATACTGCATTTCTTTGTCTCTTGAGGAATGTAAATACCTTGCTGCCAACTCTGATGACTCTTGAACTTGTTGGAAAATGGCATCTTTTCAAGAACTTGCTATCTCATAGGGCCATAACTTTTCTGGATATTAAAATGAAAACCTGTTTTGTTTTGCACATCTTGACTGACATGTGGTCACAATTTCTAAGGTTATTCGCTAGTGGGGTTGGCCTGAGTCATTAAACTCCTTTGATATTAAAGATGATCAGGACACTTAAATATTCTCCACGTGGTGTCTTTGGGTAGCCTAATTATAGGGTATATATTACAGTTAACAGTTGGTTATGCTGCCTAGATTGTGTAGTCCAACTCTTTACTTTAAGGAAGAGAAAGGACAGATGTTCAAGGGGAAGATTCAAGTTCAGATTCAGTCAGAGAAGGTCTAAGATACACCTGGCTGTATGATAGATAAACTAGGTTGCTGAGTCTTGCTTGGGAGAGCAGTGCTGTCCACATCCCCCCTCTTTTCATAATCAAAGTTTTCATTGAAGCTTATCATAATTGGTACGAGACAAATGGCTCTAGACGATTAATTTTTGCCTTCATTTCATTATTTGAAAATGTGAGTTGGTCTTGGATTATATTATCATAATTCATTTGAAAGGCCTTCATTTAAAAGATATTATTATCCATCTTTGGCCATTTGATACATGGCTGCTTTGGGTACTTGATTTAGATGCTTCCGCCAGAACAGTCTTTTCTGGGATTGGTTCGAACTTCAGGTGCACACTGCAAAGTTTATTTTTTGTTATTAAAAAAGTTTCCTTCATAGATATAAAACTCTAGGAGCTAAAGCTTTCCAGGAAGAGAGTACTCTTACATATCTTGCCTGACTTTTCACCTAAGGAGGGCCATTCTCAGCCACCTAAAGGCAAGCAGAATTTTGTGTCGAATTCACACCCAGGCATCTCAGATCTTCTCTACTGGATACGGCTTTATTTTGTAGTTAAGGGTAAAAGAACATTTTTGGCTATTTATGCTTGGGGGCCCCAGAAGTTAAACCTATCGGTGGTGTTATAGATATTAAATGTGATCCTATGCCCTTGAAAGGCATTAAGAAATTAAACCATTACCTTCCTGCTCATGATTCGGATTAAAATTGTTGTGGTTGAGCCAATCTCTTTATCTCTTCTTGAAATACATTTACCCACATTTGATAATCTTGAGCAATGAAAGATTCTTTGACATGTTAACATGCAGAGTTGATAGCTATCCCGTTTTTTGGCATGTCGTAAATTTTCACAACACATCGAGAGAGACAGGTGACTTTCTTCGTTTCTCAGGGACCCATCCACCTTGCATTTGAATTGCTTTTTTTTTTAAACATCTTTATTGGAGTATAATTGCTTTACAATGGTGTGTTAGTTTCTGCTGTATAACAAAGTGAATCAGCTATACGTATACGTATATCCCCATATTCCCTCCCTCTTGCGTCTCCCTCCCACCCTCCGTATCCCACCCCTCTAGGTGGTCACAAAGCACCGAGCTGATCTCCCTGAGCTATGCGGCTGCTTCCCACTAGCTATCTATTTTACATTTGGTAGTTGCACACTCCCTTCTGGAGCTCTCACTTGGGACCCATTGTTGTTGTTGTTATTGTTATTGAAGGACTTGAGAGTCAAGTCAACCTTTAAGATTTTCATTAAAGTTCCAGATGTAATCATAGTCATTGCTGCTCAGAATATTTGAATGCCCTGTTGCTCTGGGAGCTTTGAAAAACTATTGAAGTGCAGTTGAAAAAACAAGAGAGATGATTTCCTGAATCTTGAAAAATGTCAACCTCTTCATTTTGACTTGAGTTCATCATTCAAGTTCCCAAGTTTGCATTTGGTGCTTGAAAAGCACAGTGGTGATAATTAGGGTCTGACTCTAGTTCTTCTGTCCCGGACTAGAAGCATTTTCCTGATTAGCTAGATTCTCTTAAACTCCTACCTGATCTGTTTGCTTCTAGCTCTTTTCAATGCTAAGTGTCAGTGTATCAATGCCTTCCTTAAAAGTAGTCATAAGGAGTCTGTGTTTCTCTGAGTGAGTTCCCATTTTGAGTTCAACTTTCTTAAGGGCAGTGACTGTTTCCTAGTCCAGTTTTATTCACTCATTTAATCTCTGTTCATTCGATGAGTCAATGAATATTTAAGCGCCTACTGTGTACCAAGAGCTATGGGAATCTGGGATTATCGTCATGGATAAATGTGGGCCTTGCTATCTTGTAGTTTTATGTTCTTGAATGGAAGACCAGCATGGAACAGGTGATCATACGATCATTTAGTGACAGTTGTGGCGAGTGAATACAACTGTGTATTGTGTTTAATACAGCGTCATTCACTCAGAGGCTGCGTGATTAAGAATTGTTGGTAGTAATTGGAGAGGAACTTCTGGATCCACGTAGTTCAACTTAGGTTGCCCTGTAGTGTTGGACAGTGTGCTTTTTAGAGCAGCTTATGTGTTTGTTATTTATGCCAAAGTCCGTTATCTGGAAAGCTTTAAAAATTGGGATTTAAATACTACAAGCAAACAAACAGAAAGACTGGGTCATCCTCATATTCCCCAGTATGTGTGTGTCAAAAGGATATGGGTTCTCCCAGATCCTTCTTATTGCTTTCACAACATTAATATGACAGTGTGTGGCATGATCATGTGTCTGCATTAATATGCATGAGCTCTAAGCTCCATTTTTTCCTCCGGTTGCTTTAAGCATTTATTCCTTGTCAATGATTTTATTTTAAATTTCTACTCCATCTCATACCACTGATTCTATGAAAATGCCAAGTTTTGGTCTAACAATTCAAAGTGACAGGTAAAGATAGGTCCAAATCAAAAATATGACCCTAGTAAAGAAAAGTAATGAGGAACAAGATGCATGATGGCAGCCACAAACAAATGACTTAGCCACTTTTATTGTTCACAAGCCCTAATTCCGCTCCTGCCACAGTATTAATAGATCTTTCTCATCATAGGAAATGACAGACACATCAGCCATCAGAAGCACCAGAGAATACGTGATTCCTGGTATAGTTTTCATCAATGGATACTAAAGATTTTATCAGTCCTTTTCACTCTGTCTGTTAATACATGGATGGCAGGGATGTCTCGGGAGGGCTTTTGCGATCTCAGGAGCCTGAGCCACGAAGCGGAACATTTCTATCTCATCCCAATGAAGAGACATCATTCAAACGTAAAAATAGCCAGGTGCCAGTGTGCGGATTAATATCCATGATGAGAAGACCTGTGGTCTGTTGGCCTGCCCGCACTCACACGCTTGCCAACACGCACATTCTCTCCAGGTGGAGACCCTGCCCCACTTCTGGACAAGCTTGAGTCTGAGAAGTGTTTCCAGATGCATTCAAGTGCTGACACCTTAAAGGATAAGGGTGGGCTCTAAGGATCCTCAGCCAGCTGAGTATTTCCTGGGCTGCACCCCAGAGTGGCATTTAAGCCTGGCAGCCCTGCAGTCGTCCGGTCCATGCACATCCCCCCATGGATGCCCCGTTATCTCTGTGAAGGGGTAAACTGAAAGGCCACCTCGGAGCAGATCAGGCACTTGCCAAGCCAGATGAATTTGGCAACAGAAACCCTGTGCTGTTTCCATAAAAGGCTGTTGGTCCTTTCTTATTATCAGTTAATGGCGCCACTTCCTTCCAGGTGTGCAGGCTGCTCCTGGAAGAACGTTGGATGGGTTGGGCGGGTTGTTAACACTTTCCACCTGCTAGACCACCTAAGGGGGCGGAGGGCATGTAGAGTCAGTGGTGGGAAGAGCTCTTGCGTGATCAAGGTCACTGTGGAGAACCCAAGGTCACAGTCCTCTCCCTACCTCTGGCTGACTGCTGCCTTGAGGAAATTTAGGGCCAACTTTGTCTGATGTAAATTTTTCAAAAGAAGCTGGAGATCCATTTTATATAAAATCTCCGGATCTTTACAAGTTGCCAGCTAACGGAGACTTCCGGGAGCACTACACCAGCCAAACACCACACATCTGTGGGCCAGGGGCCCTTTTATGCCAGGGCCTGGCTACTCCAAGTGTGGTCCCCTGAGCAGTGGCCTCAGCATCTCCTGGGAGCTGGATAGAAATACAGAATTTCAGCTCCACCTCAGTCCCATTGGTCAGAGTCGGCATTTAAACAGGATCCCAGGTGATTTGGATGCATGTTAAAATTGGAGAATGATTGTGTTGGGGGCCTGATGCAGGGTCTCACTCAAAGCAAGAAGAAGCTTTTGAATTATTGGCTAGAAGTTAAATGTTTTAAATGGAATTCCATTTTAAAAGCCCAAAGAGAACCTCATCCTTGAGGTATTAACTTGGATATAACTTTTCTGGGGAGACCTCCTCCCTAAAACCAGGTTAAGTGTTCTTTCTACATGACTCCGTCCCACCTTGTTCTTACTGGTATTTGCCTGTTTATGAAAGAACACCGTGAAGGCAAGAGCCATGTCTTGTTCCCTTTATATATCCAGCACTTGTCAGGGTGCCTGGCACACAGGGACGTTCAACACATGAATGAATGAGTGAAATCTCCTGATCCTAATTCAGTTATTAAAAAATTGCATAGTAGACGTAGAGAATGGACTTGAGGACACGGGGAGGGGGAAGGGTAAGCTGGGACGAAGTGAAAGAGTGGCATGGACATATATCCACTACCAAACGTAAAATAGGTAGCTAGTGGGAAGCAGCCAGCTCGGTGCTTTGTGACCACCTAGAGGGGTGGGATAGGGAGGGTGGGAGGGAGGGAGATGCAAGAGGGAGGAGGTATGGGGATATATGTATAGGTGTAGCTGATTCACTTTGTTATACAGCAGAAACTAACACACCATTGTAAAGCAATTATACTCCAATAAAGATGTTTAAAAAATTGCATAGTAACTTATTTACTGTTTGGGGCGTTTAATTAGACTTGTCAGAAGGAGGAAAACTTAGCAGCCGTACAATCTTTTTTATGCTTAACAGTTTTCTCGTCCACTCCTTTGGGGGGTGTATCTTCCATTTCACTGTTCATCTTGTTCTCCCTTACATTCCTGGGACCTGTCCCGTGACCTGGCATATGTAGATGCTCAGTAAGGATGTCTTGAGTGGATGAACAAGTAAAAGCAAAGAGCTCAGTAGTGGCTCCTGTACTAAGTAATGCTCCTCTCATTATCATCCCTTATTTACCCATCCAAATTACAGACTCGTGGTTTAATTATAAGTTAAAGAAAAAGCTTTCAATATCTGTAATATACATACTATGTATGTATATATATACAGTGCTCACCAGCACGGTTCTGAATTAAGTGGGGTTTTAGTGCCCTTAAATATGTGGAATATATTACTTTATGAAAATAATGGGACAGTCCTTCATGTTTATCTTACCAAGTAGAAGCATCAGGAGTACCTCCCTTTCTGAGAGTTTCAATAGGTTGCCCTTATGAAATCTGAAGTGAATTTAAAAAAAAAAAAAATTTGTGGCTGCGTTGGGTCTTTGTTGCTGCTCTCAGGCTTTCTCTAGTTGTGGTGAGCCGGAACTGCACTTCGTTGCGGTGTGCGGGCTTCTCATTGCGGTGGCTTCTCTTGTTGCGGAGCACGGGCTGTAGGCCCATGGGCTTCAGTAGTTGTGGCTCGCAGGCTCAGTAGTTGTGGCTCAAGGGCTCTAGAGCGCAGGCTCAGTAGTTGTGGCGCACGGGCTTCATTGCTCCACAGCATATGGGATCTTCCCGGACCAGGGCTCGAACCCGTGTCCCCTGCATTGGCAGGTGGATTCTCAACCACTGTGCCACCAGGGAAGTCCTGAAGTGAATTTTAACTACCCCCATCTGATCACATTCTTTATCCACATGTTATCTAGAATAGCATATTGTGAAGAAGGAAAACATGGCAAAGTGGGTGCGAAGATAATGTTTCCTATGTTAGTGTTCATTTTTTACATATTCTATACAAAGGTCGTTTGTCATTGGGACAAAAGCTTTTGATCCAAATAAAATATTTTAAGTTGGATTTTTTAAAAAAAATCACAGACATTTTTGGGTTTAATGGAAGGTGAATTGCTTTGCTAGGATTCTGTCACTTGATAGAAACTGTTCCCATGGTTCTTAACAACTTGCAATATATATTGACACTCTTACCTTCTAAGAGAATTTATTCTGTTCAACTTTACTCTTATTTTAGGCTGGGATGGCCTCTCATTTTTGTGTTTATGCATTTGCTAGGCTTGTTTTTCTGTTTTTGTTTTTTTTTTTTTGGTGTGTGTGTGCGATTTTAAAGACTTGTTTTAGGTCTCCTGGCCTGCCATCTAGCATGGCCGTTCTGAGAGTTTCACTTCAGTTCTGAAAGGTGTGGTAGGGCTTTTCAGATAAGAATTCTATTGTAGACCAAAAGATCAGAAAACTGGCTTTCTGTATATGTGTTATAGAGGCTAGCCTTTCTGCTGGTTGTGTAAAGTGAAGGAATAATTGTCACTTTTGTAGATACTTGATTATAATGGACTGAGGCTTTTATAAGATTTCTTTGAATGATGAAGCTGTTAAAATATGCTCTTTATGGTCAACAGATTTTTTTATTTTTAATTTTAAAGAACAGTAACTTGGTAAGCTTTTAATAACTATGTTTGCATAATTAAAGAAAAAGTATAAAAGAGGCACATTAAATTATTAATAGTTGTTACATTAGAAGGTGAATTTGGAGGGTGAGAACAAGGGAGGGAGGGACTCACTTATAGTTTATATCCTTTATATTTAAAAAGCTCGTATTGCTTTTGTGATGAATTGACTAGACTAAAATGTAGAAAGCATTGAGGAAGCACACAACCTAAAACATTTAAAATAATAAAGACTGATTGAAGCTTATTATTTGCTTTATATTTTCAAAATTCATTCTAAAAGTTATATTGTATCAGTCCGATTTTTTAAATGGAATTTGGTGCATGAATGACTGGGGGTACTTTTGATCTCCTGCTTTCAGGATCCAAAATGTCTTCCCGTGGCACTTCCTTAACAGCACGTGTTTGGTGGTCTTCATCACTGATGTAATTGTTCACATTAAACAGTACTTTTCATATGTATAAAATAAATACTTATGTAGGAGAAAAGTTAGAAAAGTTTATCATCAGTATTGTGTAGTTTGGGAGCAGATACTCTGGAGCCAGAGGGACTGGGTTCAAATTCTGACTCCATTGTATTCTAGCTATGTGACTTTTAGGTAGTTAGCAGATCTCTGTGTGTGCTTTCACTTCCTCATCTGTGAACTACATACTAGTACTGTCCCCAAAGGGTTGTTGTAGGGAGTAAATGAGTTTATTTATGGAAAGCATTTTGAAGCATTCATTATGTAAAACACTTTATTTATGTAAAACATTGTATCAGTTTTCTCATGCTGCATAACAAAGCACCCCAAAATTTAGTAGATTAAAACAACAGTTCTTTATTTCTCATCATTCAGGCAGGCTGGGTGGGTCTTCTGGTCTGAGCCTCGTTGTCTGGGTCTGGATTGGACTATTGGATGCTTCACTTACGTGTTTAGTGCGATGGCATCTGTGACAACAGGAGCTGGGCTTGTTCACGTGGTTGTGGTCACAGGTTTCCTAACAGCAGCAAAAGAGCAAAGGCCAAATGTACAGTTGCTTTTCAAGCCTCTGCTTCAGTTACATTGACTAATATTTCATTGGTCCAAGCACGTCCTATAATCAAACCAAGCCCATAGCCAGTATGGGAGAGTACTGGCAGAGAAATTATTTAGACCATTTTTGCAGACAGTCTGCTTCAAGCACTGTACAAGTATTAGCTGCTACTATTACTATTTTTATTCTTATTAATATTAACTCTCCAGCATAAAGCTACTAAAAGTAAAGACATATTCAAATAAATCTCTTGACTGTATCTTCAGTCAGTCATTAGCAGTTGCCGTTTCCAAATATTGTGGGAGCCTCAAAAATTAATACTTGCAACAAGAGAGTTTTTAAGAGGAGCTTATTCTGCAGGGCTGAAATGATTGTTTTTGTTACAAACTGTAGCTGTCCCTACTGGTCTCCCTGGGAGCATTTTGCAGGTTATAA
Source organism: Delphinapterus leucas (assembly GCF_059928025.1). Lineage (NCBI taxonomy): Eukaryota > Metazoa > Chordata > Mammalia > Artiodactyla > Monodontidae > Delphinapterus > Delphinapterus leucas. The sequence continues at coordinate 79,376,150 of NC_143138.1, read as the reverse complement.
AATACAGTGATTACTATGGTAATCATATTGCAAGTATAAAATGGCTTTGACCTACTTGTTAAAATGCAGTGTGTATTAAAATAAAAACTGTGAGCTTACAGCTAAATGAACTCTGAATAAAAACAGAATAGCAAGACCGAAGTGCTGGAGACATCTTCAAAAGGAAAGGAGGGCGTTTGATAAAGAGGATGCGGTTTTCCTCATCATTTTCCCCTAGGTCTGATGACCTCCGGGAAATGACACCATCTCAGAAAGCACTTCTGTTCTCTGCCCGACTTGCAGGCAGAAAAAAATTTTTTTAAATAATAAGAGCTACCATTTGCAAATCCACATTGTACCAGTCACGTGCTAGGTCTTTTAAGGCGCCGTTTCACTTTCTCCTCATGACACCTCCCCAAAGTAGGAAATATTATTCAGTGAAGAAACTGAGGCTCAGAGACAATAAATGACTTGCCCCAAGCCTGGGAATTCCTGTCTTCAGATGCCTGGATCACTAAGGACACGTGAATCAGGATACCTGAAAAACCTGTAAGAAATTGGTTACAGTTACACAAATTGATCTGTACGTTGACATACTCATTTATTCAAGGAGTGTTGAATGTGTGCCTATTGTGTGTTCAACAGCATGCTGATTGCTGTGTTGCTCAACAGGCAGGGCACCTGAGAGGGTCTTCTGAAGTCCAGGAAGGCTTCCCAGAGGTCAAAGATGTGTGGAGGCTGAGTGGGTATTACTTGAGGGGAAAGGACTGAACTGGGTTTCAGGTAGCAGGGGCAGTAAGAGCAAGAAACCAGAGTACCTACAAACAGGGCAGTTTAGCTGGAGTTGGGGGATTATTTATTTATTTATTTATTTATTTATTTATTTTTTTTTTCGGTACGTGGGCCTCTCACTGTTATGGCCTCTCCCGTTGTGGAGCACAGGCTCCGGACGCGCAGGCTCAGCGGCCATGGCTCACGGGCCCAGCCGCTCCGCGGCATGTGGGATCCTCCCGGACCGGGACACGAACCCACGTCCCCTGCATCGGCAGGCGGACTCTCAACCACTGCGCCACCAGGGAAGCCCATGGGGGACAATTCTGATAAAGAAACGGCGCTGTAAGTCAGGGTCAGATCCTGAAGGTCTCTGTGAGTCAGGGTCCTTGATCTGCGGAGTTGTGAGCAGAGAGTGACGTGCTCAGATGTATCGTTGAGCAAGGTCATTCCAGACGCAGTGTGTAAAGTGGAATTGGGATGGGATGGCAGGAGCGGCAGGATCTCTGGCCATGAGTAAGGCTGGTGCAGCAGCCCAGGAAAGAGAGAATGGTGCCTGGACCAGGGCATGGGCGGTGGAGGGGCATTTAGAAGCTGTTTGGAAGTAGAGGGAATGGAGGAGTTAAGGATGCCATCGGGTGTCTGACCCTAGGAGCCTGGGTAGATGGTTCCACTGGGGAAGAAAACTTGGAAGAGGGTGGTGATCCGTGGTGGGTGTGGTGAATTTTGTGTCTGTGGGACTTCCAGGCGCAGATACCCAAAAGGTAGTTAGGATGCGCGAGTCTGAACCTTAGGAAAGATCTCTGGGATAAAAATGAGATCTGTGGTCATCAGCACTCTCTAAGCCAGCACCTCTGTACTCTGCCCATCCTTCTTTCCCCTCGTTTGACTTTCTTTTGCCCCTTAGCACTTCTCATCCTATTTGCTGATTGTCTTTCTCCACTGCAGTAGAATATAAGTTCCACAGTGACTGTGTCTGTTTTGTTCACTGCCACATCCCCAGTCCCTAGAGCAGGGCCCGGCGCTGAACACATCAGTCAGCCAACAGAGGGTGATAGGTGCCACTGGAGAGAAGGGGAGTTGCTCAGCTCACCTTCAGAGCTGTACAAGAAGAGAGCCCAGGAGAGAACCTCCAAGGACTGCACTACAAGGAGGCACAGAGAAAGAGGAGCCTTCAAAGAAACCGGAGAAGATGCCTCCTCACTTTGCTCTGAAGCTCGCATGGCAAAATGTTTAGAACTTCCAAGTACTTAAAGAGAGTGGCTCTTGGGTACCTGATGATTTCTGCAAACAGTGGGCAGGATAGAGCCGAGTAGCTGACATGCTTCAGTTCCTTTGTTCTTTTTCTGTGTGTTCTTTTTCGTTTCCTGCATTAAAAAAAAAAAAAAAAAAAAATCAGCCAAATGCAAGCATGGCTCTAGGTGAAGAGGGAGAACCATTAGTATGTTTAATTCAACAAGAGGCAAATTGACTTTATCTTGTGGGCCAGTTGGGATCGTTTGGGAGGAGCTTTTTCTTCCCGGGAGAGTTGTGTTGAGAAAGAGTCTGGGGCTGGCTCCAGGCCCAGCTGGAAGGAGTGCTTTAGTGATCAGTTAGTGGTATTTGCTGTGGAAGCTGTACGTGGGCAGTAACATAGCTGACAGACATTCTCTACCCTCCTCTAGAGAATCCGTTACTCTGAGTAATAATTTTCCAGAAACACTTACATTTCATCTCTCACGCTATGCATTTACCAAATGTAAATCCTGCCTACCTCGTTCCCTGGTACTCTGCTTGGTAACTTGAGGACCTCTGTTTGGTCTCATTAGCATAACTCACTGGGGAGTTGAATGAGGCCAGAGTGAAGGTTGACTTTTTACATCCTGATCATTTTTATGCTACCCGAGGAAGCTGTGACTCCATAGCTTATAAGTTCGAGCTCCCAGTTTTGTCCATAACTATTAGCTCTTTAGCATACATAATTTTGAGACATAATCAGCCCCAAGTATTGCAATTATCAGAGTCATATTAACCGACCTGCTGATAATTACAGAAACGAAAAGAACGTACACATAGGTTAGCTGGTAAATTGAGGTCCGAGGAGCTCTAATTCCTGAAATTATCCTGGAAAGAAATCTGAAGGTGAAAGCTGCATACTACAAATAGACCTTTAAGCGTTCAGTTATTTCAAATTTTCAATTCCATGGTGAAGGGCGATTGGGTCAGTAAAGATGAGTGATGCCATCTGATTTAACTTATTTTAGTTAATAATGTCTACATACTCCTCTCTTTGTGCTCATCATTTTCCTAGAGAAAGGTGATTCTTGAAATTCTCTTGGTGCCCCTCCAGAGGAGGGTAGAATATTCAGTGGACAGGGGTAGTGGAAGGCTTCCTTTGGAAAACTCCTAATTCGGGTCTTCTAACAAGGAGACTAAACATCAAGCCCAGTGACCAGAAATATCAAGCTTTATTTACATCTAGATGGGAGGAGCAGCAAGAGAGTGTAAAATGCAAGGAGCCTGGAGACTTTTTCTTGGGCAGCTCATAGTAACTGATTAATTGCTTGACCCTGAGAGTTAAGTGACCCATGAGAGGTCACCTTGACTTGAGAGTAATGATCACCAATGAGAGTGATCTCGTTTAAGTCGTTATTGAAATACAAATGGTTCTTTTGGATGCTAACGTATTACTCCAAGTCAGTTCAGTCATAACGTGAATTTGACAGTGGTTTGCAATACCTCTCATCCCCTTATGTGTGGGGTAAGGGGTGGGGAACCCGACCATCAATCAGTAATGATTTAATAAGTGTCTACAATGGGCTCTGATAGGCCTATGTGAGAAATTCAGAAGATCCTTCAAGAGATGACTGCTATCTTCCCAATGCTGATTTCTGTGGAAGGGGAGGGAAGGAGAGGGGCCAGCAAACACAACATGCAACACTTCAGGACATATTCAATGGTAGGCAGAGCAGTCGTTTATCCATGTGAAATGTCACATGAAGCGTTTGGGACAGCAGAATCAGCATGAGAAGGAGAGTGGTGATTTGGGGAAACTTGCAGTGGCCTGGCTTGTCCTCTGTGCGGAGTGGGGAGAGGCCTCATTGGAGAAGGAAGGGTTGAAGCGGGACCTTGGAGGACTGAGGGATCTAGGTTGCGTTTTCTGTGGCTGCACAGTGGATTACCACTAATTTAGTGGCCTCAGACAATACCTGTATGTATTATCTCGTGGTGCCGTGGGGCAGGGTGTGGTTTTCTTCTTGGCTCAGATTCTCAAAAAGCTGAAATCAAGACGTTTTCATCTGCATTCTCATCTCATCTTCCGAGCTCATCGAGCTGTTGGCAGGATTCAGTACCTTGCGGCGGGACTGAGGTCCCTCTTTCCCAGCTGTCACCGAAGAGCTTTTCTTTTTCTTTTAATTTTTATTGGAGTGTAGTTGATTTACAATGTTGTGTTAGTTTCAGGTGTACAGCAAAGTGTCTCAGTTACACATATACATGTATCCACTCTTTTTTAGATTCTTTTCCCATGTAGGCCATTACAGAGTATTGGGTAGAGTTCCCTGTGCTGTACAGTAGGTCCTTATTAGTTACCTCTTTTATATATAGTAGTGTGTATATGTCAATCCTAGTCTCCCAGTTTATCCCTCCCCTACCTTATCCCCTGGCAACCGTAAGTTTGTTTTCTACATCTGTGACTCTGTTTCTGTTTTGTAAGTAAGTTCATTTGTACCTTTTTTTAGATTCCACACATAAGCGATACCATATGATATTTGTCTTTCTCTGTCTGACTTACTTCACTCAGTATGACAATCTCTAGGTCTATCCATGTTGCTGCAAATGGCATTATTTCATTCTTTTTTATGGCTGAGTAATATTCCATTGTATGTATGTACCACATCTTCTTTATCCATTCCTCTGTTGATGGGCATTTAGGTTGCTTCCATGTCCTGGCTATTGTAAATAGTGCAGCAGTCAACATTGGGGTGCATGTATCTTTTTGAAATCTGATTTTCTTCAGGTATATGTGTAGGAGTGGGATTGCTGGGCCATATGGTAGTTCTAGTTTTAGTTTTTTAAGGTACCGCCATACTGTTCTCCATGGTGGCTCTACCAAGAGCTTTTAACGGCAACTTTTAGGTCCTTGCCGTGTGGCCCCCTCCATCTTCAAAGCCAATGACTAAGAATCTCTCTTACATCAAATGCCCCTCACCCTTTCAATCTGTGTGTCCAGGAAGATCCCAGTCTCTTTCAAGGGGTGATAGGATTAGGTCAGGCTCATTGAGGATAATCTCCTTAATTTAAGGTCAACTGATTTGGGACCTCAAATTACATTTGCAAAATTCCTTCACAGCAGCACCTAGGTTAGTGTTTGAAAAATTGAGAGAAGGCATGTGTATTCCCCAGGGCAGGAGTCTTGGGGGCCATCTCAGAATTCTACCTCCTACATGGTTAGATAGTAGGCATTACGTGTCCAAGCTGGAAACTAAAGTAATTATCAAAATTATATCTTCTAAAGTGGATTGCACGCGCAGCCTGGAATTGGGAGGAGGCCCTTTTAAAGGAAATGAACTTCAGAGTGGCCAGATGGTGATGTAGAATTGGAGGGGCCTGATTGGCTGGCTTGTTTCATGATCTAGGCCCAAACTACCTCCCTCTCCCTTTTTTCAGTCACTGGCAAACTCTCCTTTCTTGCCCTTCTTTCTTTTCATGCATACAGGCAGGCTTTCCCAGGAGTCCGGTTTCTCCATGGGCTGGATCTGCTGCTTAGGGGCATTTGGTGGTATCTGGAGATATTTGGGGCTATCATAACTATCAGGGATACTAGTGGCATCTAGTGGGTAGAGGCCAAGGATGCTGGTCAACATCCTACATGCACGGGACAGCCTCCATAACAAAGAATTATCCAGCCCCCAGTGTCAATACTGCCAAGGTTGATTAGCTCTACAAAATGTCGCCTTCCTGCCACTCTCGGGTCTCTTTCGAGCCTGAATGTGCTTCTCTTGAATTTCATCTGCCTGAGTGTGTTTCTCCCCTTTTCGACCTCAAGGATTCCTCCTCATTCTTTTGAGACTTGCTGCTACCATCACCTTCTTGTGTTGGTCCAGGTCACTCACTCCACAGCACTTTTTCATACCCAGGGTACATCGCTCCGTGCTTTGTTTTATCAGTGTATGTATAACAGATCTGTCTCTCTCCCACAGACTGAGTTCCTCTTGAGTGGGGGTTGTGTTCTTTTATATCTATGTACCCAGAGCTCATTACTATAATGGCTTGTGTAAAGTAGGTGCTCAGTAAGTGTCAGGTGGACAGGTGAATGGATAAAATGTCTGAGCGCCTGAAAAGTTCGTAGAAGTGAACTACCATTAGTTCTGAGTTTCCCATCCCAGCTGCTTACAAGTTGTGTATACTAGAGGTAGGTTACTTAACTTTTCTGTGCCTCAGTTTCCTCCTTTGAAAAATGGGAATCTTCGTAGTTACTGCTTCAAAGGCCTGTTGCAAGGATTCCGTGAGAGAGTTCCTGTATAGTCAGAGAGTGGGAGAAAATGGGAGGGGTATTCACTTGCATAATGCTTCCTTGTTTTCCAAAAACAGTGGATGCAGGTGAGCGTGGCTGAATGTGGCATACACCTCCAAAGTAATGTACCTGAAAGTGCAGGGCCAGAATGTTCCCATAACCACCAAGAAAAGAGATGTCAAGATTTAGGCCCAGAAAATGAAAATGCTGATACCTAGACCTCATATCCATACAGATTACCTCTGTTAGAAATGCTCTTAAGAGCTTGAGAGGCATCGGTTTCCCCTGCGAACTGGAAAGTTTGTCTTTTCACTTTAGGAATAGTAATCAAAGATAATATAAATATTTCCATTTCTTCCCTCCCCCAAATGTAATAATGAAGAGATTCTGTTCCATCTTTAGGTATCATTCATCAATTTTTCTAACGTACTTGATGATATAATGGAGAAGTAATGAATATATTAGTTTGGTTTTAAGAAAGCTTTAAAAATACAAGTTCTGGGACCTATCCCAAACATAATGAATTTAAATTTCCAGGGTCGGGGTCCAGGAATCTGCAGAATTGACAAAATCGCAGATGGTCCTTACATACACATAGTCTGGCATTTGGAAACTAATGTACTTGGTGATACTTGGCATTAGGAAGCAGATTGAGAGTCCCAAATTCTAGCATGAACAGGGATGACGGGCTGAATTAAAAAATAAAAAAAGAACAGGCCTGCACTTGGAGCCAGAAACCCAGCTACCCAGGTGTAGAATAAAGTAGATAGAGTCTAGTGAGAGATGCGTGAAGGGAAAAGAAAAACAAACAACCTACATTTATACAGGTTTTGGTCAACAGCTCAGTGAGAATCAAATTAATATGATCTTAGAAGCACCGAATCGGGAACGAGAAGGGCATAAACCCACCCTATTCTGCCCTGGACAAATCATGCTTGAAAGCTTTTCGTTATTAAGAACATTTTAAAACATAATCAGAAGTAGAAAGAATAGTGCAATGAATCCCTGTGTAATAGATTTAACAGTTATCAAAATTTTGCTACATTTCCTTCATTGATCTCTCTTTCCTTTGGCTTACGGTTCCTCCCTCTTTCCCCCTCTCCTTTACTATTCTCCTCCCTAAGTATTCGAAAGCAAATCTCGGACATCATGTTATTTTAACCTTACATACCTAAACAGGTTTCTCTAAAAAGCGTGGATATTTTCTTACGGGACCGTATCTCACCGAACAGCACTGACAATAATTCCTCCTCATTTAATTGAGGTGTCACATTTTTAAGTGGCTGGGATGTAAAAGGGTTGGTTTGAAGCCATGTCCCATGAGGAACCGTGCATAGAAGGAGGCTGATAGAAGATAAAGACTCAGGGTTTTGAAAGACACTGAGTGGAAGAGTTAGCTGGCCTGGCTGTCTGTGATCCACATTGGTGGCGTATCGGCTGCCAGCTTACTGTAAGCAAGAACTTAATCCAGGATCCAGCTGTCTGCTGATGAACTGAACTGCCTCAGGAGTTTTCTCTCCTGCAGGGGTGGAGCATGAGATACAACTGAATGGTTTGTTTCATTCATTTTGTGAATGGTTGTCAAGTGTCTGCCGTGTTAGGTGCTGAGGACTGCTGTGCAGAATAAGACAGGCACAATCCCTTCCCTCATGGAGCTTCCAGTTTCTAGCTCTGTTTCCCAGAACGTGAGATGGCTTGGGGTGGTCCAGAATCCATTAATCAACTAACATTGAGTTACACGGTTAAAAACAGTTCTCTTTTCAGTGTTCTTAACTTTGTAAGTACATCAACAAGGAGATCTCATTTGGGTGCTAGAGTTGGCACTTCTCTAAAACTTGATCATCTCCCTTTTTAGTTGAGAAGGAACAACGTCATGGTCATAGCCTTTGGCACACCACAGTTCCTCAGTAACTGTTTTTTGAGTAATTTTTAAAACATCTTTACAAAAACAAAATAACAGGAAAATGCTTAATACAGGAATAATTAAAGCCAAAGTGATACAAGGGATGTTTTTAACTCGGGTTTTTGTTTTTCACTCTTTAGATTTGCATACAGTAAAATTTACTCTTAGGTTTACCGTTTCGTCAGTTTTTACAAATACATCCAGTCATGTAACCAGTGCCCCAACCAAGATACAGACCAGTTCTCTATCACCTTCTAAATTTTTCTCAATCCCACCTTCCATCTCCAACCCTTGGCTTTCTGTGCCTGTAATTTTGCCTCTTCTGGAATGTCACATGAGGCAGTCTTTTCAGTCTGCCACCTCTCTCTTCGCACTGCGTATTTGTGATTCATCCATCTTGTTGCTTATGTTTGGTCCTTTTACTCACTGGGTCGTATTCCATGGTCTGGATGTCCCACAACTTGTTTATTCAATATAAATAGTAATATAAGGCACATTCAATATGACATATCATGAACACGGTATTTAGTAGAAGCAGATTTAGCAGAGATCCTGAAGGTGGTGTGCAAATGAGTGAGTTTTGTGGGGAAAAACTCATCTGACCAACTTATGCGTTAAAGGGTTGTTGTTGGTGGTTCGTCTTTGTTTTTTGTTTTTGGCTACGCTGCACAGCTTGTGGGATGTTAGTTCCCCAACCAGGGGTTGAACGTGGGCCCTCGGCAGTGAGAGTGTGGAGCCCTAACCACTGGACCGCCAGGGAATCCCCAGTTGTTCATCTTTTAATATCTTACCCAAGCCTTCAACAAAGTGTTTGATTGAAATATAAATAGGTTTCCTATCACCTTAAGTCAGAACATGTTTTTGGGGGCCTCCAGGTAAACCCAGTGATCTCCAGAGCATTCTCTTCACATTCTCTCAATCATTTATTTTCATTTGTTCATTTCCCCCCTCCCTCCCTCCCTTCCTCCCTCCCTTCCTCCCTTCCCCATCTCCTCCCCCTAATATTTCACTGGAGTTTATGTAACTGAATTAATTAGACCTATTTCTCAAGGAGTTGGTTTTCCATAGAATTCACTTTGCAGTTAGCATGACAGAAGAGCTGGCATATTAATCGAATGCTACAATTTGTTCTTTGTATCTGAATCAGGCTGGGGTTGGGCTTTCTGCTTATCAGTTGTCCCTTTATACCATTCTGTCCTTCGCAGGGAATGAGCCAGGATTCTTTGTGATAGGACCGGGTGATGGTTGTGAGTGTTGATAGATAGGGTGTGGAAATGCTTAACAGGGACAGACTCTATCTCCTTACTTAGTGTTACAGAGTCCCCAGGATATAAAGTGTCTTATGAAAATAAATAAGAGCTTTTCTTTTCCTTTCTTTGGCTGATGATATCGGTACCATTTAACCGAATAAAATGATTAAAATCTTTGTTCTTTCTTAAATAACCTGTTAATTGCTGTTCTCTGTATTTTATTCACTTGGTATTTCTGAAATATATTCATTTTATAGACATTTCTGTCCCCCAGTGCATTTTAAATCCTCAAGCATACTCAAAGTATATATATTTTATGTAGTTTTGTGTGTGTCTAGTGGGGTGGGAGGGATGCTCTTTGTAGCTAACCAGGAGATCAAAGTATGTAGCTTTCTCCATTTAGTCTGTTTGCTGCAGAATACAAAGGCTGCTAAAGGATTTGAGTGCATATCTTAAAAGCTCATCAGAAATATTCCAAGCTCTAGATTTTTTTTTCTCTCTCAGCAACATTTCAGATGTGGAGGTTCTCCTCGGTTGCCCCTGCTAGTGTTGCTGAATTTAAAAAGGAAGAAAGAAAGATCTGTTCTGTTTTCTCATCTGTGGAATGAGGGGGTTGGACTAGATGGGAGATGTCAGATTTATAGCACTAGTGCTGTCACTCCTTCTCCATCCACACGACAGACATCACTAATCAATCACAGCATGCTTTCCTGCCATATGTAGCCTCAGACTTCTTATCAAATCGCACTCCAGGAATCCACTACTAATCAATCAGTGTTAGCCCAAGAGATGAAATCTATTTGCCGTTGTGAAACATGATGGGGTTTAGTCTCTAGTGCAAACTTAGGATGGTTTATAAATGTCAGATCACCACTGCATGGTAGCAGGAAGATGTTGGAGGGCGTGGGCAGTTTCAAGTGAAGAAGATTTCAGATCACTACGTTTATGCTCTTTGAAGGCAGGCATCATGTTTTATTCATGGTTTTCCTTGTTTACCCAGCCTATAAGGCAAACCCTTTCTCTTAGTGGACATTAGATCCGTGTTTGTTAAATGACGCATGAAGAAATGAATGGAAAGCTTGGCCTTGGCCAATTCTTCCCTCTCTAAGACTGCACAGTTCAGTGCTTCTTCCAAAGGGCAGGCGCAACCCTTGCCATTATTGAATTTCTCTACCTTAATTCAGGCCATTCCTACAGATGGGCTATATCGCTCTGTGTTCTTATCTGCTGAGCATTGGCAGGACCCAGCAACTTGGCATCATTGGTTGGACTTTACAAGTTCCCTCTCCATCCATTGTCCAGGTCATTCATAAACTTGTTGAGTAATACTGAGGAGGGTCCAATCTTTCCCTGCTGGACTCTGAATTCTTTCAACTTGATTTGCGGTTGGGAATCTGAAGGTTTCATGATAAAGAGAAGAATTCTGTCACATTTTTGGGATTTATCACAGAAGAGAACCACATATTTGACATTTAACATATGCAGCCTTCATTAATTATTTTGGGAGAACTGTATTTTAAGTTTCTTTATTAAAAGGACCAGATTGGATAACTCTTTAAATTTTGATAGCATGATAATGTTACTTTTGCAGGGTAGATTCAGTAAATATTCAATGGTCTTCAAGATAGTTTCATGAAAATAGACTGAAGCCTCTGTCTTCTTCAGCTTTCAGAAGAAAATCACCTTTTGAAACAGAAGGCAGGGCTTCCCTGGTGGCGCAGTGGTTGAGAGTCCGCCTGCCGATGCAGGGGACACGGGTTCGTGCCCTGGTCTGGGAAGGTCCCACATGCCGCGGAGCGGCTAGGCCCGTGAGCTATGGCCGCTGAGCCTGCGCGTCTGGAGCCTGTGCTCCGCAGCAGGAGAGGCAACAACAGTGAGGGGCCTGCGTACCGCAGAAAAAGAACAAAAAAAAAACAGAAGGCATTTTTTTCCCACCCAGGCACTGAATTTCATCTAATAATAACACGAGCTACCCATTTAGTAAATATCAATTTTAGGCCAAGCATTCTGCTAAATGCTTTACATTTGTTATCCCTAAACCTCAAAACAACCCCAGGACTGGTGCTGTGAATTCCATTTTACAGATGAGGTGAATGAAGCTTGGAGAAGTTACATAATTTGGCCAAAGTCACTAGGTGATAGGTGGCAGTACTGGGATTTAAAGCCAAGCCTAACTCTAAAGTGTTTCCTCCGAAGGGTACCAATTCCCTCAGTGTAGATGTTACCCCTTCCAGGAAGCCTTCCATCAGGTACCACTTTTCTGCAAGGCTGGTTGAGATGTTCATCCTCTGTGTTTCTGTAGTCGTTTATGCTCCCTTATGATGACACTCTCGATGTGTTTATCTGCTTCCTCTACCACCAGTGTCAGATTCCTGAGGACAGGGGCTTTGTGTTTCTGTTGGTTTGTTTTTTTGTGTGTGTGGTTTTTTCTGCCGCTTTTGTTTAACGGCTGAATGAATACAGTTTTCCCAGGAGTCCTCTGCCACTTCACCTTGGTACATAGGAGCCATATTAATGTACAGCTATGCCTGTAAGAACCTTCTGTAGTTCAGAATTCATTATATTTGGGGATAAAAGATCTAAGGAAATATAGTCCAGCTCGAAATGTGGAATGGCACAGTTGCCTCTCTTTAATACTACTAAGTGCCTTCTGCTTAACTCTGTCGTTGCATTATCAAACTGTTTCCCTTTTCCTCAGTTCAGTTTTTTATTAACTGTACTTTTATGAGTGATTAATACATGCAGATGTTCTTATGTTTATCCTGCTTTAGATGCCCTGTGCTTCTTGAATCTGAAGATTCATGAGTTTTATAAATTCTAGAAAATTCTTAGCCATTATGCCTCTTCTGAATGTCTCTTCTCTCCCAACGGGACACCTATTAGACATATGTTGGCCCTTCTCAGTCTATCCTCTGTATCTTTTAACCTCATTTTCCTAGTTTTCACCTCTTTATCCCGTTGTGTTTCATCTTGTGTCATGTACTGAGATCTGTATTTCTCTCTTCAGCAGTATTTAGCCTTCTGTTTCACCTCTCCATTCAGTTTGCAATTTTAATGACTCTGTGGGGAGAGAGAGGCATCGTGTCTTTTTTTTTTAAGAGTTTCATTTCTAGCGTTTTTGTGTTTAACTGTTTTAAATTTTATTAATGTTCTTTTCCAAAATGTTGTTTTACGACCTCTAACTCTTGAGCCTCTGATCCTCATGCTTGTTGACTTGCGACCTTTGACTCTGTGTTTTGTAATTTACTATTGGGAGCTCATGCTTTGCAGGGCCAGTTTTAGCCCAGGTTTCAGGACTGACTCTCCAGGGCAGTTTTTCATTTCTTCTGTGGGGGAATTCTTGGCATATCGTGAACAGGACCAAATTTTATATTAATTGTTCATTTGGAGTTTTCTGATTCTGCCTTTGGTTATTCATACTCCACTCTCAAGAAAGGCATAGGCCTAGTGTTTCTAATTCTCAACTTAAACGTTTCCCTCCTGCTCAGAACACAGATAGAAAGACAAGTTTCCTTGGTTGACAATTTTTCTAATCCGTTTGTTCACTGAGGGTGCAGTCCTCAGGGAGCATTCCTGGTTTCCTGTAGGGGTCTACTAACAACTTCCTGCTTCTCCTTGTTCCAAGGCCTCATATTCTGTCCTGCTTGGGCATTCAAATCCTAGCCCCTAGGGAACTAAGACAAACCATTCCCCTGTCTCCAGCCACCTTCCCTTCTACCTCATAGCCCCAGCATGAGTTTGCATGCTCATCATTCTTGTTTTTAGTTACCTCTTTATTTCTACCACCTGGGTACTCTCTTAATTGTGAGTCAGCTAAGCCCTTAAAATAATTTTTGTTATATGTTATATTTTATATATATAAACAAATATTGTTTATATTTGTCTTTGAAGGGTTGGAATTTTCAGGCTGCATCATTTGCCATCTTGCCAGAAATAGGAGCTTATTACAAGTTCATAGTAAAATAATCAAATAACACACAAGAATATATGATGAAATATTAGTCTCCTTTCCATCTTCGACCTGCTTAGTTCTCAAACCACCTTGCCAGGTATAATAACCTTTATCATTTTCTTAGGCATAGTTTTAGAAGCATTTTATGCACATAGAGCATACATATGTGTATACAATACATGGAGATTTATTTATTCAAGCAGGGATATATTTTACCTTCTGCACTGTACTTACTAATGTATTTTGGAGTTCATTGTTTATTAGTGCACTTAACTCTACCTCTTTTTTCTCATAACGGTATAGTATTCCATGAAATAGATGTACCATAATTTTACCATTTCCCCTGTTTTTATTGGATGATCATCTTCAGTTTTTGTGATATTATAAGCTGTCCTACAATAAACATTCCTGATCATATGTCTTTGCTGAGTATCATTTAACATAATTCTCTTTGTCTCTTTCTCTGTCCTGTCCCCCACCCTGCAGTGGTTAATTTTATGTGTCAAGTTGACTGGGCTAGGGGATATCCAGATAGCTGGTAACATTATTTTTTTTTTTAATAAATTTATTTATGTAATTTATTTTTGGCTGCATTGGGATTTCGTTCCTGCACGTGGGCTTTCTCTAGTTGTGGTGTGCGGACCTCTCATCGCGGTGGCTTCTCGTTGCGGAGCACGGGCTCTAGGTGCGTGGGCTTCAGTAGTTGCAGCATGCAGGCTCAGTAGTTGTGGTGCGTGGGCTTCAGAGCACAGGCTCATTAGTTGTGGCGCATGGGCTTAGTTGCTTTGCGGCACATGGGATCTTCCCGGACCAGGGCTCGAACCAGTGGCCCCTGCATTGGCAGGCGGTTTCTCAACCACTGCGCCACCAGGGAATCCCCCGGTAACATTATTTTTGAGTGTGTATGTGAGGGAGCGTCCAGAAGAGATTAGTATTTGAATCAGTGGACTTCCTACAGAAGAGTCTTCCTGACCAATGTGGGTGGGCGTCCTCCAATCTATTGAGGGTATGAATAGAGCAAAAAGGCGGAGGAAGGATCAATTTGCTCTCTCTGCTTGAGCTGTGATTTCCGTATTTTCCTGCCTTCAGACATTGGCACTCCTGGTTCTCAGGCTTTTGGAGTGGGACCGGGACTTGCACCACTGGCACCCAGTTCTCAGGCCTTTGTACTCAGACTGCATTATAACACCAGCTTTCTTGGTTCTCCAACTTGGAGACTACAGACCATGGGAGTCTTCTATCTCCATAACCATGGGTGCCAATTCCTATAATAAATCTCTGCATCTCTCTCTCTCTATCCTACTGGTTCTGTATCTCTGGGAAACCCTAATGCTTACTCCCACTCACTAGGAGTTGGTGACCCCAGCACCTTGCACGGGACCTGAGTCTGAGTCAGCACTGAATTCACATCTGTTCCGTGAATGACTAATACTCACCAAGAAGCCAAACCAGCAGTCAGACCATCCCAAACCCCCAGGAAATGTATTTTTTTTAATTTAATTAATTAATTTGGCTGCTTGGGTCTTTGTAGCAGTGCATGGGCTTTCTCTAGTTGTGGCGAGCGGGGACTACTCCTTGTTGCGTGCAAGGGCTTCTCACTGTGGTGGCTTCTCTTGTTGCGGAGCACAGGTTCTAGGCGCGCGGGCTTCAGTAGTTGTGGCTTGTGGGCTCTAGAGCGCAGCCTCAGTAGTTGTGGCGCACGGGCTTAGTTGCTCTGCGGCCTGTGGGATCTTCCCAGAGCGGGGCTCGCACCTGGGTCCCCTGCATTGGGAGGCGGATTCTCAACCACTGCGTCACCAGGGAAGTCCCAGGAAATGTATTTTGAGTTTATTAATAACACTAGCTCTTGACTGTCCAATAGTCTGTAGCTATTGACTGGGCACATCATGTGGTCCAGATATGAGCTAATACCATCTTTACAACAAGCTTGTGAGATGGGAGATTTCATGATCATGCTTTACAGACAAGGAAACTATGGCACAGGTTATATAACTAGTAAGAGGCAGAGGCTATCACTGAAACACCTGGCCTCTTGAATACTGCCTTTTAATTAACACTTGTCACAGCTAACATAGGATGTATCATTGTTCATTCCTTTGTTTATTCATTCATTTATTCCGTCCGCAAGTATTTACTGAGAGCTCACAGTGTTCCAGGCAGGAAGTAATAACACTGTGATGAGGAATGGAAACATCCCTGCTGTGGTGGAATTTACAGTGTAAAGGGAGAGACAGATTAAGCAAAACAAAACAAAACAAAACAAAACAAAAAAAACAAGTGAAACTATGATGAGTGCCCGGGAAGGGGATAACAATGGGGAGAATTTAGAAGCACCTAGCTGGGGGGTTCTTCCCAGCAATAGAGGGTCTCCAAATCTGTGATAAATTGGATGAGCCTTGAGGGACGAGTAAGATGGAAGGGGTGAAGGCCAAGGGCCAGCCTGTTCCCTGCCTTCCTTGTGTATTCTCCTGTACACCATAATTTTGCTTTTGCAGCCACTGCCAGCTCTGGGGACCTCCACGTGCAAGGGCCACAGGGCCTGTGTCCTTCTGCTTCTGAGGAAAGGTGGCTGAACCCCCCGCCCCCCCCACCCCCCACCCCCCACCCCCACCATCAGCCTTTTCTAATTTTAAAGCAGTAGCTCCCTTGATTGAAATCTCAATTTGGGAACAGGCCTAGGATTGGCCTGGAGCTTGGAATTTTCACCAATAAGCGCAGCGGTAGGTGGGGAGGCGTCCCTTTAAGCAGCTGGGAGGCAGCCTGGAGAGCTGGAAGCGTCCCTCCTGGGGACCTGAGCGATTTTCCTGGATCCAGAGCTGCGCAGGGAAGCAGCTGCCACCACCGCGCCCCGGGAATGTCACCTCCCTTGCGCGGAGCCCCTGCAGGGCCCCCTCTGGCTCCGGGCAGTTGGCGGCCGACGCCCCGCTGGTCTTTTTAGCCGCAGCCGCATCCCCTGCCCCTGGGTCTGCGGCCCCTTCCCCCCAGCCCCTTAGTTCCCGGCGGTGGAGGCGCCGCAGCGGCGAGCGATGCAAGGCTGAGCCGGGTAAGTGGCCCCCCAGGGCCAGGGCGCACGGAGGGGGCACTGGGGCGCGGGTGCTCGTGGTTCTCAACACCCTCTCTGGGAAAGGGGGCCTTAAACTGGGACAGTAACCCCTGGGAGAGATGCGCCTTGCCACACAGACACTGGGGAGGTCGTGAGCTATGGGGAGGGGGCCTTGGGGTCATTTTCTTCTGAGCGTCTCCCAGCTTTTGCGCACTTGATTAACCAATAATAGCAACAGTATCACGAGACAGGGATCATGTTGTTACTGTATTAGGACTTCTTCGAGGGAAACATTTAAACGTCCCTGAACTTGCTTTTTAAACAGCCTTTATTCTCTTACAGTTCATTTCCCTCAAGTACTTAAAATGTATGTATTGTTAATGACCTACTTATTTATTTCCCTTACACTCTCAAAAAATGTTTCATATCTCCAGGAAGGTCTACTTTAAAAGATTATGTGTTTCTCCCCACATTCCTCATTGCTCGTTTTCCTAGAACTTAAAAAATTCCTTGCTTTTCTCCTTGGTGGATATCTGTAATTAAGCAGCTCTGAAATTTGTTCATTTATTCTCTCTGAATTGGGGGTGGAAGTAGGGGAGAGGCCCCCCTCTCCTGGCCTTCCTAGCTCTGAGAAAAGAGTCTGTGGGATGGGGAAAGCTGTTGGGGGGAGTTCGTTGGAACCCTGCTCTCCCAGGATTGCAAATGGACCCTCTTGGCTGTTGGGAGACTTAACCTGAGATCATGCAAAACTGGGGTGCCTAGGCAGCTGTATCCTGGGAAATTTTAAAACCAAAATAATCTATAGGGATTGGGCTGGGGGAGGGGTAAGGTTTATTTAAAAGATGCCTTTTCAGCGTCCTTCCTCTCCCCAGTCTGTTTGCTCATGTGTACCTACCGAAGGAAGAAGTTGGAAGCCTAATGCAGAGGGCCAGCGGGTTGGTTGTTTTTGTTTGTTTGTTTTTTGGGTTTGGTTGTTGTTGCTTTTGAAGATGAGGCTGCTGGGCTGCTGGAAGAAAAGCCTTCCAGAATTGGAGCAAAGTCTGATGCATGGATTGCCCAAGTCCATTTCCGCCCATATTAAATTATTTTGGCTCGTAGCAGCCTTCATTTTGCTGGATTACCTCTATTTGCAGTTGTTTGGGTGTTGTGTGACTCATTTGTATACTTTGGGTTCCCTGCTTTCTGCAAACAGATGTGTTTATCTGTGCAACTAGTTGAGTAATTAGAGAGATGGGCACAGCGCTGTATGTACAGACAGAACAGATACCACTTGGGGAGGATTTGGGCCTTTCCTTTTTCAAATCATCACTTGCCAAGTCTTCCCAGCCGTTGGGCAATTCAGATGAAGGTGTCGAGGGAGCTGAGCAGTGAAGAATTTATATGTACAGCTAATTCTGCTCATCTTACAATAAGACATCTTCCCATGGGGCCAAAAAGTGGGGGTGTGGGGAAAGCTTAGAAAAATAATGCTGTGTTCTTAGTCACTGACTACCCAGCTCTCCCTGGATTTCTGAGAACCTGCCAGGAGAAACTGTTGACTAGATGGAAGTTTCAAGAAATGCTGAACAGAAATCAGTACAGGCCCTCCTTGAGCGACTTTTATTTCTGTTTGGAGGAAGGGAACACTTTGTTAGAATAACAAATCGTGGCTGCTTTTCAAGAGCAGAAAACAGTTCTTGTTCCGAAGGCAAGATTCCTTTTTAAGAGTGTGAATCATTTGGTTTAGGTTTTTTGCTTTTTTTCTCTCTCTTGCGGTGGAGGCTTGGAGATGATTAAATGTCTTGTCTGCAGGAAATTACCAGGAGATTTGAGTATTTTCCTGAATCAGCCTCAGATGGTACACAGCTTTGGGTGTAATACAAGAAAGCTCTGTTACCAGGCAATCTTTCTGCAGTGATACCCTCAACCTCTCCCAGCCTTTCAAGCTTCTCCCTCAACAAGACTTTTCTTTTTTTATTTTTGGGGTTGGACTTCCATTTGAGAAACTGAAATAACTCTCTCAGTCCCTTCATGAGCTTTTTAAGATGGAACTTATTTTTGAGACAGTTTTATCGAGCCCACTTCCCCATTGGCCTCCTCCCACCAGCCTTAGCAGGAAAAGCTCTTGGCTCCTTTATCCAAGATTTCCTTTAAGCCCGGATTGTTATCCGTAGGGACACAGATGTCTCAAGGAATGAGAGGCAAAGGTTTGAACTAGCACTCACCAATTTGGTGGTGACATTTATGGTCTTTGCAGAGAAGGCAGAGTGATTCTGTGTTGCGTTTACCCCCAACGTGAAGATCGGGCAATTAAAAGGCGTCCAGGGACAACCGGGGGGTCCAGTGCCCTGCTTTGTGTAGTGCTTACAGAGATCTGCCATTTTCAATAATTTTGGAAAACCAAATCTTAGAGACGCTCTGCTCCCCAAGCTAGATTTCTGAATCTTTCCTGAAAGGTACCTGGTCACGTGAAGCACCTCCTAGCCGTGTAATCAAATAGGAGAGCTCTGGGTGCATATGAACTCAGCGTGATATTCCGAGTCAGTGAGAGGAAGCAGAGGGAATAATTTTTTTCAGCTACCAAAACACAGAATGGCAATCCTAGTTGAATATAATGAAACTTGATGGAAATTGTATGGAGAGTTTAAATGTAATGTTCCAAAAGAGTTTCTTTGCTTTTTAAAAAATTTTTTTTCTCAAAATCTAAATGGCAAGGGATTCTTTCCCAAGATACTTAGCATTTGATTACCATGCAGGTTTCTGTTTGTTTGTTTTTTGGGGTGATGTTCTTTTTTCATATCCTGCTGCTCTGTGTGACAAGCAGAGGAAGACTTGTTTTTGCAAAGATTGTATCTGAATGTCTTCCAAAAGATACGGAAGATGGAGGGGCGCTGGAGGGAACAGACGGACGCAGGTACTGTGGGACTCAGTGTCTGGGAAAACTCATGAATGATTTCCCTACAAGTATAGCCCAGAGGCCTTTGAGAATTGCTTCGTGTTTGACTTTTACCAGCCAGCTTGTGTATAGAAATCATCATACCCATCACGAAGGTCTTCCTCCTCCCAAAGCACCTTCCCAGGCAAGATGCCAAACATCAGGGAGTGTGTACGTGACATTGCTTATCACGTCTTTGAAAGTTTGCCTTGTACTACTTTTTCTTTTAAAAAAAAAAAAAAAAGTGACTACTTGATTTCTTGGTAACATTAACAAAAGATTCCTTTGCATTCACCTAGGCGGCTGTAATTACAAAACCTTTAGTTTTTCCAGTGGTTGAGGCTTTATTTAGGCTTTTGAGGATAAGTGAATGTCTATTGAGCTGGATTTCAGGTGAATTCTAATTTTGAGCCCTCGGACTGTCTAGCCTGGAGAAAAGGTCTCATATTAGCATGTTATACTTGATGATAGCAGTAAATAGAATGATAGCTATTAACTTACTGAGTCTTTGCCAAGTACAGACTACGTGTCTTATCAGTCTTTCTTAGACTTTCCTGCACATAAGAATATTCTTCAGAGAGTCTGCTTCAGGGGGTATGTGTGACACCTAGAAATCTGCATGTGAAGAAGCATCTCAAGTGAGACCTTGGACTCTACCTTGAGACACACTTGGCTTTTCCTTTCTGATCGCTTAAAATACTCACAGTAACCCTGCGGAGTAGGTGCTGTTATCATCCCTGTTTCACGGATGAGGAAGGGTAGGCTCAGAGAGGTGCCGTAACTCTTCTGGGTCACACCGCTACTCAGTGGCCATGCGGGGGACTGGAACCTGTGACTGTCCTACCTCCGTATACGTGGAGCTCACGCTTATGCTTCTGGTGGTTGTGTGGTCTTCCCTTTACAGTTTGGACCTAGTGACCCCTCCCCACAACTCTCTCTGCTGCACCCTTCCCTGTGACGTTGGCATGCAGTACGCAGCTGCAGTCCGCGAGGGCCCCTTGTGGCAGGATGCAGGAGGGCTGCATGGGGGTGCAGGGGTTCACGTTCATACTGGAGAAGCATCTGACTAATTTGCCTTGAGTTCTCTAACTGCTGAACCAAGACGACTCAAGGTCAGATTGATTTACTTGTGAGGTGCTTTCGAGTCCCCCAGCTTTTGGAATTCTTAAGGCAGGTCTGTGTCCTTCAGTGAGTCCTTCCACAGTCCCCAGTGTCACCTCTTTCCTCCTCTCCAGACACTTGCCCTCAGACTCCTCCGACGAGACCCTTCACAGTTCACACGCCCCACAGGGCTGAAGCCTCTTTCCTCATGCCCGTGACCCGAGCCCACCTGGAGTCCATCTTTTTCCTCCATCTTCTGCGTCAATTAACACCCTCCCCCCAGGTAGATTCCTGGCGAAAGCAAATACCAAGGGAAAGTTGTAAAGAAAGGGGCAGAGGCCAGGAGGAGCCTCATTCACGCCTCCTGCTTGATTCCCCCTTGGCCTGACTGGATTTCTCTTGCTCCTGGGCTTATGAACCGGGGCTGATTTCTCTTGCTTAATTGCTGCAGGATTGTGATACAGGACAAACCACTTAACCTCGTGCACTTTGCCTCCATTATCTGTTAAATGGAATGTTCATGTCAGCCCTTTCTCCTTTGGGTACAAGTGATATAATGTCTGTGGAAACACTTTGGACTTTGTTCAAACACATTTTGAAGGCGTGATCCTGTTGCCTTCTAGCAACGAATGGTTCCCCTGCGGTGTTCTAGGAAACACCTGTTGGGCAAATGGTTCTTCCAAACAAGAAAGCAAAAACATGGTTCCATGTGTATTTGAAACATGCGATACCCTACATCTCTTTTTGGAGGAATCACAGTTCATACTAGCATATTAAAGGCTCTGAGCCCTGGAGTAGGGAAACCTGTTTAACTATGAGTTTGCGTCTTCCATGCTAATATGACCCCAGAACGCTTTTGCAGCCTGAGTTGTTAATGTGCTGCAGTAGGCGCTTGGGGGGAAGCTGCTACGCATCAGGATGTCAGCTCTTCTATTTATTAGCCTTTAGACAAGTCAGTACCTCTCTGAACCTCATTTCCTTCTCTGTGAAATGGGAATGATAATGAGACCTACCCTACAGAGTTTGGGGGATGGTTAAATAAATTAAGCAATGCGGAGGTTGCCTTCCACCTGCCAGGAACATTTGTGTGAGTGCATCGTTCCCGCCTTGCTGTGGTTTTATTCTTGCTTCGGCAGGTTTAGGTGTATCCCATTGCCGCATCTTCCTCTTGCCTCAGTCTCCTTTGCTCCTTCTCCTTTTCATCTTTATTCGCTCCCTTGCTGACATCATCCAGTCCATGGCTTCACGCGATGGCTCACAGATTTCCATCTTCAGCCTGGACCTCACTCCTGAGCTCCAGACTTACACACTGAACTCTTTTCTCAGCGTCTTCGTTAGGTGTTCATTGAGCTTCTCAAACCTGATGTGTCAGAGCACAACTGCAGATTTATTCTCCTCCCCGAGCCTTTACCACATCAGGCAGTGGCACTTCCAGGCACCCCGGTTGTTTGAGCTACAAACTTTTGGCATATTTGATCTTTCTCTTTTCCACACACTGCCATGTCCCATCCCATGGAAGTGAGTCTTTTCAGCTCTATCTCAAAAATATATCCCACACTGGACATGGGGGAGGGAGAGGGAAGACTGACGGGAAAGGGGCTTGAAGTCATTTCCTTGGGTACCAAAAATGCTTTACATTCTCGGTAGAGTGTGGGTTTCATGGGTAGAGGCACCTGTCAAAATTGATCAGGCTCTACACATAAGATATGCATTTTGCTGTATGTAAATTACACCTCAATGAACAATATGATAGAAAAGAGGTTTATCCCAGATGGAGCGCTGCTCATCATCTCTACAGGCACAACTTTAGTGTGTGTGACCATCGTTTCTCACCTTGATTACCCAGTAACCTTCCCCAGTACCGAGTGTTTTTAAAGCTTAACTCAGATCATACCCCTCCCCTATGTAACATCTTCCAGCAGCTTCCCATTGCAATACGAGTAAAATCCAAACACTTCACCGTGAACTGCGGGACGGCCCCCTACCCGCCACCTTAACAGAGCTGCCCCTTGTCTGCTCTGCAAGGACGTGTCCTTCCCCAAACACTTGTCCACATGCTCCAGCCACAACGGCCCTTCACACCCAAGTTCCTGCCTGCCTCTGGGCCTTTGCACTTGCTCTTCTTCCTGCTTGGAATGCGCTTCTCCTAGAACTTTGCCTGGCTGGCAGCTTCTCATCATTGACATCCTTAGCTTAAATGTCATTCTGCCAAGAGGACTTCCTGCCCAGCTTTGCGTCACCAAGCCCCGCCCCCCTCCCCACACACCATGTTACTTTTTGTCCAGAGCATTTCTCAAGATATAAAATATTTGTTTTTCAATGTGACAAGTGTCTACCACTCCCTCCTAGTCCCTGAAGGGCAGGGACTATGTTGTTCAACTCCCGTCCTCAGTGTACAGTTCCTGCCACCTAGTAGGGGCTGACTGAGCTGACTGACCGTGACCTAGCTCAGTTCCGACATAGGAACTGCAAGAAAATTGTTACTTAATATAAGTTTTTAAATTATTTTTATCACTCTCCTCCTTTTCTCAACTCCCTCCTCCTTTTGGCGGGATGGAACGACTAAAAACCCTCATAGCCTCACTAAATCCCCGTACTTAATGTTTCTGACCTTCAGCTGTTTTTTTTTTAAATTATAAAACAAGGTCAGTGATAGTTGCCCCTTGCAGAGGTTTGTACGCCCCTCGGAGGAAGGTGTTCGTGCAGTAGGAGTGAGGCATTCATGGTTCCTCACCTTTTAAAATTACACCCCCAACTAATGGTTTTCTTTGAAGACCCTGAGCTTCTGAACTTTCCTGCCAGGGAAGTCTAATCAGGCACAGCTGCTGCTCTGGGATTTGACTTTGGATGCAAAGATTTTTAAGATCAACTGCAACTTCCATGAATGGCTTTGGAGCTCAAAAGGCAGTAAACACATACATATTTTAATTTGTTGGAGAAAATTCTGCCAAGAGAACAAAGGTTAGACTGCATGTAGAGTGCCCCAAACCCTCCCCCCACTGCTGCCAAAGGCTCTCATCCAGTATCATTGCTGGAGTTCTCTTTTAAAAATCAGAGCAAAGGATTGTACGTTCTAGAAATGGCAAGAAAATCAACAAATGTCGGTGGGGATGAGGTTGTCCTTCCTGGGCAGGAAGAAAATAACACTCATTTCTGAAATCTCATAAGCCACGGTTTATTTATTTGAACTGTCTATTGAGTTACTAGGACAGAAATAGTACACAGGTTTTATTTGCCTAGAGCTCTGGTTAAGGAGGACTAGGGGGCCCTTTCAGAGCTCGGGGGAGTGTGCTCTGATTGATTAGCAATGTCTGCCATGGGCAAGAACCATCTCTGGTGTTACACATAAAGAATTAGAAATTGTTAGATCTCGAAGGCCCCACGGAGATCATCCAGTCTAACTCTTGATCTGATAACTACTATGCTGTGTTTGGGGGGGACTTTAAAAAATAATCATGAGCTTGACAAAGTAACACCTCTTAAATTTTTAGACCTTTGTCCCCTCGTGGGTCTCAGCAGTGTTTTCAGCATGGCATACTGCAGCACTTTCCTGGACTGGTCAGTGGGATCTTCCAGTTAAGACTGGGAAATTCTGTGTTACCATACCGCCTTCTCAAAGACACATAAGACACAGTAAACTCATAAAATGTTCCGAGACGTCCAACTGTAAAGAAAACTGTCTAACGTTAGTTCCCAAACCTGTATGATCCCACGATGCTTCTCAGGGACACTCGTGTGGCCATCTTGTAGAACATTGTTCACATGATGCTGTACGATGTTTAGCTGATGGAGAGTGTATTTGTTTCCTGTGGCTGCTTTACCAAATTGCCATAAACTGGATGGCTTAAAGCAACAGAAATTTATCCTCTCACAGTTCTGGAGGCCAGAAGTTTGAAGGCCATAGGTGTTGGCAGGGCCATACTTCTTCAGAGGCTCAGAGAGAATTCATGCCTTGCCTCTTCCAGTTTCTGGTGGCCGCCAGCAGTCCTTGGTGTTCCTTGGTTTGTGGCCACATCACTGTAATGTCTGCCTCCATCTTCACATTGTCTTATCTGTGCGTGTGTCACATCTCTGTCTCTCTGCCTTTCTCTAGCGAGGACACTTACACAATGACACTTAGGACCCACTCGGATAAGTCAGGATAATTTTCTCCTTTCAAAATCCTAATTTAATTATATCTGCAAGGAGCCTTTTCCCAAATAAGGTAGCATTCACAGGTTCCAGGACTTAGGACATTGACATATCTTTAGGCGGACATTTTTTAACCACCCAGAGGCATATTGACTCAAAAGTCAGGAGGCCTGGATCAAGTTCTCACTTTGCCAAGAGCTCTCCCCAACCTGCACGCCAGCCACATGCTTAAATCAGGGGTCAGGGTGCATGTCTTTACCCCTCAGAACCTCAGTTTCCTCAACTATAAAATGGGATGTCATTGCCCATACTTCATAGGGTTATTGTAGAGATTAAATGCGATAATACTGGCAAAGTGCTTAGCACAGGTGAGCGCTGAATATCTATTAGCTTATTACTATAATTATATATTTTTACTATTGTTATAGCTACTACCACTATTATCATGTCCTTTCTCTTTGAACCTTATCGTCAAATGAAGTTATGTGGGTACCTCATCCCCAGAATATCTAGGGCTCCTTTCAAGACTGGCAAACTATGGTTCCCCATCTGTCAAAGGCTAAGTTATATTTTTTGAGTCTTTTCAAGTGAACATATCTGATGCTTATAAAGTGAACGCACACATGTTCCCAGCATAGAGATTAAGAATAAAATGTCACCAGTGCCAGAGCGGCCCTTCTGCCCCCCTCTTACCAGTGATCACTACCCTTACTTCTAGCGTGGTAGGTTTTGCCTGTTCTTATACTTGCCATAAATGGAATCATACTCTTTTTGTACCTGGGATTTTTCACTCAGCATTCTGTTGGTGAGGTTCAATCATTTTGTTGTAGATCATTCATTTTAATCGTTGTATAGTATTCCATTGTTAAATAAATCCCAGTGTACCCATTCAATTTTCGGTGGGCATTTGGTTAGTTTTTAGTGAGCGGCTATTACAGAGAATGCTGTAACAGACATTCTAATACATCCTCCTGGGGAACATTTAATGCTGAGACAAAATACGTGATACTTTTAATCAAGAACTCTCTCCCCCACCTCCCATCCCAGTTGCCTGCTTCTGATTCTTTGCAACATGAAGGACTCATAACCAACGGTCTTGGCTCATCTAAAGGCCCTTCCCTGGCCTACCCACCACCCTCCTAAGCCGTTGGTCAAGGCTCCCTTTCCTTGATGTGTTGACATCT
The DNA here is from genome assembly GCF_059928025.1 of Delphinapterus leucas. Lineage (NCBI taxonomy): Eukaryota > Metazoa > Chordata > Mammalia > Artiodactyla > Monodontidae > Delphinapterus > Delphinapterus leucas. The sequence goes on along the minus strand of NC_143138.1, from coordinate 79,350,428 downwards.
TCTGAGCCTCCACACTTGCCAAAAGACTTTCCCCTTGGCCTGCCTTCCAGTGGGCTGAGCCAGATGTGGTAATCTGCAGGAGTCGACACCCAGCCAGAGACACAGCTCCGCCTCCCAGCGTCCCACTTGGTGCCACCTCATGCATTTACTCACGCCCCTGTGCTAGTGCGCTGCCGTTGCTTCCCTGACTGCCTTCAGGAGAGACGTGGTGCCCACAAGAGTCCCCTTCTTCCTCCATCGGGGGCCTCCACTGCACCCATCCCGCACCCCCATTTCATAATCCCAAGCCTGGTATTTGTCACAGCCCAAGCTCTTGTACAGATTAGAGCGTGTCCAACTGAGGGTCGGGGGCAGGAGGTGGTGGAGGGAGCTGGCCCAGACTGGCAGAGCGACATGGGCGCGAGCCAGAAACTTGGCACTGTTGCCCCGAAAGGTTGGGAACTGGCGATTTAGCTCAACCATATAGTTTTCCTTTTGTTGGAGAAGGTTGGAACTCATGTTTCCACTGCTCCTGGTGTTACATCCACGAGAAGCTCTTTCTAGATGCCCAGATTGAGTTTGGTCATGGCTGAAGCATTAGTGCCATGTGGTGAGTGGTGGAGTCACATATGTGGCTTTGCCCAGGGTTCCGTTCATTTGTGTCAGATGGGCAGTTTACCCCTGTCAAATCTGGAGTTAGATGGGGAAATGTAGGATGGATAGTAGGCCCAGTTACAAAGACATTCCAGAGGGATCTAAATGAAATTAGACTTGCTCCTTTGTCTTACCCATTTTGTCCCTTTTTGGACTAGGTGATCTTAAAGATATGTGTCTATGAGAGGTGGAGTGGGGAGGGAGGCATGGGAAACAGTACATTGTAAGTGCCTCTGTTAGGCTCTCGTGTTTACTTTTTATTGCCTGGTGACCAAGAAGTAGGAAAGGAAGTGAAGATGCTTGGGAAGGCTGAGGTTGACTGGAAGATTTTTTTTTTTTATCTGTTCAAGTCAGCAAAGAATTAAGCCAGACTTTTTCTGTAGGATTGTAATATCTCGCAAAGAGGAAGAAATAATGGAGGAACTTCAGTGCCAGGCTTTTTTGGAGATTTAATTATACTAATAGCTGTCATTTACTGAGCATTTTCTGTATGACTAGCAGTGTATTTGGGACTTTTCTGTACCATAGGTCAACGGATGTTTTCTGTAAGGAGCCAGACAGTAAATATTTTAGATTTTGCAAGACGAGGCAAAATCGAGGACAGTATATAGGTACTGATGTAATGAAAAAACAGATTTCGACAACATTTTTATTGAAAAAATTCCAAATATAATAATAATTGAGTATAACTTTCATAATACAGGTCTACTAATGAGAAGAATGGAATTCTTTTTTGAGGTGGTGGGGTTTAAGAGCTGTCATTTCCTATCATCAGATTGATTCAAACTGGTCATCTCTAAAAATCACTCTTAGCTCATGGGCCATCCAGAAACAGGTGGGGGGCTGCAGGCTGTAGTTTTATTTACGTCATTGCTGAGCTCTGTTTATCAATAACAAATAGGCTGAGCTGCCCAGGACAGAGAAAAACTCACCAGTGGCATAAATGAGTTGGGCATTTATTTCTCTCCCTGTAAAAGAAGTTTAGAGGTGGCTGTGTAGGGCTGGTCTGGCAGCTTCACTGAATCATAGTGACCCAGGTTTGTTTTTTCCAGCCCTGCCAATCTCAGGGTAAGTCTTCCCTTCCTCAGGGTCGTTGCGTGGTCCCAGCTGCTGCCACCACATCTGTATTCCAGGCAGCAAGACAAAAAGGGAGAAGCAGAGCACATCTCTTTTTTTTTTTTTTAATCTTTTGGGGATTTTTTGGAAGTATAGTTAATTTATAATGTGTTAGTTTCAATTGTACAGCAAAGTGATTTAGTTATACACACACACACACGTGTGTGTGTGTGTGTATTATATATATATATATATATATATATATATATCCTTTTTCAGATTCCTTTCCATCATAGGTTATTACAAGATATGAGTATAGTTCCCTGGGCTATACAGTATTGTTGGCTATCTGTTTTATATATAGTAGTGTGTATATGTTAATCCCAGACTCCTAATTTATCCCTCCCTACCCATCTACTTTTTTTTTTTTTGCGGTACGCGGGCCTGTCACTGCTGTGGCGTCTCCCGTTGTGGAGCACAGGCTCCGGACGCGCGGGCTCAGCGGCCATGGCTCACGGGCCCAGCCGCTCCGCGGCATGTGGGATCCTCCCGGACCGGGGCACGAACCCGTGTCCGCTGCATCGGCAGCCGGACTCTCAACCACCGCGCCACCAGGGAAGCCCCCATCTACTCTTTTTTAAGGAGACTTCTCCAAGTCCCACCCAATCCCACTACCATGTTCTTGGCCAGAACTTGGTCACATGACCACACAGCTCTGCACAAGAGGCTTGGAAATGTAGTATCTCTTCCAGCTGTTAATGTGCTTAGAGAACAGCTGGAATCCTGCTCCTGAGGGGGCAGGAGAGAGGTCGGGATGAGTACCTAGAGTTCTCTGCCGTATGTAACAAGGGCAGAAAGTGAGCATTGGAGAGACGAGCATCTTCCCCAAGGCCTTGTGGGAGCAGACTGGGATATGAACCGGGTCTGCGCAGCCCCAAGGTCTCTTCTCCCTCTCCCTGCATCTGCCCTCAAGCCTTGTGGGGAGGTACACATGTACAATAGTAGGAATGAGGTGGCGGGTGATTTTTACCCTTGCTCCTTCCAAAGATGTTCCCAGGGTACCTATAAGGAAGGATTATGCCCATCATCCTTCAGTGGAGAGCCCTGTGAAGGCTGGACCAGGGCCCATGGCTGTGGTTGAAGCTGAAATTGGGCCTCCTACCTACCTCCCCCTAAACCTGAGTGCATATTTTGAGATGCTACCAAACCTTCTCTCCAGTTGCAGAGAACAGGTAAGAAGAGCAGTGCCCAGCTAGCTCAGGCACGCACGCAGAGAGGAAGGTGGCAGGCCTTGTCATAAGCTCACTGGCCTACCAGACTGCAAGAAAGGAAGGACATGGGAGCAAGGAAACAGTGCCTGGGTATGTGGCCTTTTAAAGTGACCCTCCTCACTCCTATGGCTTAGAATTTAGCCAACCAGGTTCACAATTTCTTATGCTGAGTGAGAAGCTAGGTATGAAGTTTCAGATTCTTTCCACATACTACTTAAACTACACTACATATTTCTACATATACATGTAGAAGGAATCTGAAACCTCATACCTGTGTGTCTGTATATACGTGTATGTATACATATGCAAATATGTGTATATGCACATATGTGTGATGCATAGATATGGATATGGTTACAGATATGGGTATCTAGCCATTAGAGAGCAACTGAGTGCTTGCCGAGTACCCAGTCATTTCTCTCACCTAATGTCACAGTAGTCCTTTGGGGTACCATCATCACCTCCATTTTTAAGATAAGTAAATACAGTGTTGAGAGCTTAAGTAATTTGCCCAGGACCACGCAGCTGGTGACCTAGGCATTTGGACTTGAGATTTCACTTTCAACGGTGCTGTTCCTGACTGTAATACTGAAGTCACCCGGTGAGATAAAAGCTGTAAGAGCATTTTCAACAAAGCACATGGGATTACGAGGGAAGGAATGATTCATTTTGACTGGGGAGGGGTAGGGAAAGCTTCCCACAGGTGGTGACATTTGATCTGGGTTCCAAGAATGACTAGGGCCATATGGGTGGGAAGGATGAAGTCCACCGAGAAAAATTATTGTTGGCCAAAGATATTATACAAGCTACCGTAGTAATAATAACTAGCTGTGGTTGGTTAGGAGATGAGAAATGGATTCAGGGCCCTTCCTGTACACCTTCCTCTGCATTTTACCATCACCCTAGGAATAGCTGGTCCATATTCCTGAGGTGGCGGCTTGTCTCACTGTGTTTCAGGCTTGTCTCTCACACTAGGGGACTAGGGCAAAGCCTCTCGCCAGAAGATGACTTGCGCTGAGTTTTGATGGTCTGGTATGGAATGGTTCCTTCCTCTCCCTACTGTATTCGTGACTCCAGTGTGTCTAAACCCGCTGTGTGTTAGCGTAAAGGAATACAGCTCATCAATTAAAGAGGAGGTGGAAATAGGTCTTAGTAATGAGGCTCCTGCTTAATCGCATCAGCAAGCTCAGGAGAGACCATTAAATATTTATTGAATTGTTGCATTAACATTTTCACCGTGGCTGCTGTGGACACTAGAACTCTCTGGAGAGTGCAGCTGTCTAATGTCAAGCCAGGGAAGGGAACGGTGGCTGCACCAAAGCCTACACCCCCGTGATCGCGAACCTCCATCCATCTTGGCCCTAAAGAGATGGTATTAATAATTGTCAGTTGCTCAAGGAGACTCTGTTGAAGGCGTAGAGAGTGAGAAGCCCAGGGGCTGTTCAGCAGGTGCCCCACCTTGAAACGCCTCCCATGAGACCAGCCAGCCTCCCTGATGCACGTTCTAAGTTGCCCTTTGATTTTTTTCCAAGGCCACTGTTTGTTGAGAGTTTTGTTTATGACGAGTTTTTATTTATTTACTTTTTATTTTATTGGAGTCGAGTTGATTTACAATGTCACGTTAGTTTCAGGTACACAGCACAGTGATTCACTTATACACACGTATATCTATTCTTCGTCAGATTATTTTCCCTTATCGGTTAGGTTATTACAAGATACTGAGTATAGTTAGTTTAACTGTGATAAACCATGGTAAGATGTAGGTCCTTGCTGCTTCTCTCCTCTCCTCCTCCTTAGTGGAAAGAACTCTTTAATAAACAGAGCTGTGTCCTGCTGGGTGAGAGACTGCAGACCGCATCAGCAGGTCCAGCGTTTGCCCTGTGATCGCCTTCCAAATAAGGCATGCTGTAGGTGCTCCAGCCGCTGCCGCCGCGAGGTATTGAGCTGATCAAGGAGTCAATTATTATGCATTAAAAAGCAATTTGTCATCTAGTGTTGTGAACTCTTGTGTTATTTTTAGGCCAGTCTTTTAATTTATGTGGCATGCAAGGACAGGATTTCTCCCGTGAACTTCTGGAAGGTTCATGGAAGAATAACCAGGGTAGGGGGTGAAGCGACCAGTGGGGGTGGGTCTCTGAATAACTTTGCGATAATCCCATAAGTCAGTAGTGTGAAGCAAGGACTTTGGAGTCAAACAACAGTTCAGATCCCAGCTCTGCCACTTCTCATTTTTATGATGTTCAGTGGGTTACTTAGACTGCTGAAATCTCAATTTCTTTATCTATAAAGTGGATTAATTATACTATCTACCTCAGCAAATGGCTGGGAGAAGAAAATGACATGATGCACTTAAAGCCATTTGCAGAATACTTGGTACATAGCAATCATTTAATAATTGGTAGCTGTTATTCTTATTTCTTGAACTTTTAACTTCAACCTAGGACTTTCTAGCCTTTGAACTTTCTATAGGGCCAGATGGGAGATGGATCTTGAATAATTAAATTATGGAAATTCAGACCTAGAAAGTACCAAAAAGAGATCATCTAATCCAGGGGTTTGCAAACTGTGGCCCTCTGGCCAAATCCAGCCTGCAGCTGTTTTTGTAAATAAAGTTTTATTGGAACAGATCCGTGCCCATTCATGTATGTATCGCCTGTGGCTCTTGCTACGCTGCAGGGACAGAGTTGAATAGTTGTGACAGAGACTCTATGGACTATGTGGCCCTCAAAGCCTAAAATATTTTCTCTCTGACCCTTTACTTAAAAAGTTGTTGACCCCTGATCTAATCCACTGAGGTTTTTACCCCTGAGGAAACCAAGTCCCAGAGGAGGGCAAAGACTTACCGAGATAAGCAGCCAACTCTCTAATGTAAATGCCCTGACTCCTGTGCCAGTTCTCCCCCGCATTATGCAGGCTGCCTTCTGGCTTGGTAAGGAAGGGGCAGGCGAAGCACAGAGAAAAGCTCGTGCCACCTGAAAACTATTGCAAAAGTGCACATGACCAGCAAGTAGACCAATTCTCTCATGGAGGAAACAGCTTCTTAGAGGTAAAGGATCGACACTGGGAAGATGCAGGATGGCACCCCCCCCATCTGTTACTGTATCAGCTGAAGGGGTTCCAATCTCATGCTCAGTTTTCTCCAGCCAAAGCAACCAGTGGGTGGGGAGGGGGCGTACTTCCCACTGACCCCTCCAGCCTGTGGTTGAAGCGGGTGAGGCGCAGTTGATGGTGACCAGGCATGAACCTTCCTGGGAGAGAAAGCTGGTGGAAGAGGCAACTTTTGGAGGCTTTTTTGCTTCAGAGTATCTCCCCAGGCTGATTGCCTCAGACTTTTCATTTTGTTAAGTTTCCTGCATGAAGCACTTCACTTACTCCTCCCAGCGACCTTAATAAGGTAGGAAAGTGTTGATACCGTCCTTTTACAGAGGAGGAAGTGGGACCTCAGAGTGATTGGTAATTTGTTCAAGGTCACAGGGTCAGTGGCGGAGCCAGGCCTGACTGAGGTCTGCCAGATTCCAAAGAAAGGAAGGCACATACTGGGAGTGAGGGAAGAATGTTGGCTTGAGTACAGGCTATGCCTGTTGTTGTTATTATTGTTGAGACCATCTTGGATTGACTCATGCATTCTTAAACTCTTTGCTATAATGTCTTCAGTGTGTTCTACTAAAATGTGAGTTCACCCATAGGAAGGTCTGACCAGACAGGCAATAAATCATGTCTGTGTGCAAAGTGGCAAGAGACCCCCATCCTTAGACAGTACAACAAGGCAGAGGGGTACGTCTGTCGTGCTTGGCAATGTGTCCCCAAAGCCTAGAACAGAGCCTGGCATGAATTAGGAGCTTAGAAAGCACTTGTGGAGTGTTGGAAAAACTAGACTTCCAGATGTGAAATGTTATTCGTTAGAATCACCAAATGAACACAACATTGTAAAGCAACTATACTCCAGTAAAAATTAATTTAAAAAAAAATCACCAAATGTAACCGGGTTCCTGTGCAGCAGAGGAAAGCCTAACCTGGGTGAAGGGGCCCAGATGCAGACCCGGAAATGGAAGACTTCAGACTTGCCACTCAGGATTAGCGGCAACAGGTAACAGACACCCAGATGCGAGCAAGTCCCCATCTCTGATGGCTCCTCCTATTCTGCCCTGCGTGCAAAACAGACTCTGTGCCTCTTGACAGAAATGTTAGGGGGATCTTATGGCTGCTTTCCTCCCGCTAGAGAAGGAGCGCTGCATGTAGGCTTGGAGGAAGTAAGGAATGCTGATACTGGGGGAGCATTCCAGGCAGAGGGACCAGCACACACAGAGTGTGCCCGGTGTGTCAGGGAACTCCAGGGAGGACGGGGTTGGGGGCATGGGGCTGGAGCAGCGGTGGACGAGCCAGGGAAGGGGAGATGCCAGAGCGTGTCAGACCTTGCCGACCTGGGAAGGGACGTGGGCTTTCACTGTGTGCTCCAGGGGAAGCCCATACTGGGCCTCACACTCCACGATAAGTCAGGCCTCTCTGGGTTGCAAAGTTCAGAGTCTCAAGTACAAGCCAAGAGGGAGTTTATTGGCCCGTGGAACTGGGAACTCTGAGGGGTGGTGCTTGTTTCAGGCACCACTGGATGGATGTTCTCACGCTGCATCGTGGTGGCTCTCTCTTCGCTTCATATCTGCTCTCCTGTGTATTGGCTTCATTCTTTCTGCCTGCTGCCAAAGATGACCACTGTCAGCTCCAGAACCAAGAAAGCAGTTTATCTCAGGAGCGAGGCTTTCTCACTTTTGCAGTGTCTTTATCAGCATCCTCCCCGCCAAAACATCCAAAATACTGAGGAGCCCTTGGCTTGATGACATTCACGCTCATGGAGTAATCAGGAGAGGAGAGCAGTGTGGGCTGCTCTGGTTGGTCAGTCTGGGTCACGTGCCCCCTCCAGACAAGGAAAACTTGGCCTCTCCGTAGCCCAGTGATTCTCAAGCAGTGTGACCCTCTCTTCCTCACTCAGGGGACGTTAGTCAAAGCCTTACACATTTTTGATTTTCACCGTTTGGAGGAGGGGTGCCCCTGGCACCTAGTGGGTGGATGCCAGGGATACTGCCACATACCCTGCAGGACACAGGACCACCCCACGACAAAGAGTTATCCGGCCCAAAATATCAGTAGTGGAGAAACCAAAATATGCCCATGAGAATTTAGTTCCCTAAGGCGAAGTGTAATGCAGACGCGGTAGTGGTCTGGCTCTTGTGGGCTTCCATAGTACTTGCTGATTGGTGACACCATGGTTGGGAGGTAAAACCAGTGTTTGCTTTGGTGGCAAAGGGAAGGGAAGCAGAATCGAACCCTGGTATTTGAAAGCCTGGGTTCCTTTCTACCTTTGCTTTTTAAAAGTCTTCGGGGGCTTCCCTGGTGGCGAAGTGGTTGAGAGTCCGCCTGCCGATGCAGGGGACACGGGTTCGTGCCCCGGTCCGGGAAGATCCCACATGCCGCGGAGCGGCTGGGCCCGTGAGCCATGGCCGCTGAGCCTGCGCGTCCGGAGCCTGTGCTCCGCAACGGGAGAGGCCACAACAGTGAGAGGCCCGCGTACCGCAAAAAAACAAAAACAAAAACAAAAAAACGTCTTCGGGCCTTGACTAAGACATTAGCTTTTGTCTTCTCTTCAGGAAAACAGGTAGCGAAAAACCCATCTCGCCCAGGGGCCGGGAAGGTTGAAGTCAGAGCTCCATGTCACGAGTTGTTCATTCTAGTAAAGAACCTGTGGTGTGCAGGGGGGCTTGCTACCATCAGCGTTGCACAAAACAGTCTCTGCCCTCAAGGAGCATCCATTATAATTTGGGTGATAGTAATATATTTAGTACAAGACTGCAAGTAGAAAAATATCCCCGAATAGAGGGGGGTGGGATTCAGATCTGTACAACAGAATTCAGATCTACACAGCTCTGTTCTAGGAGAGGAACAGAGTGGATGAGCTGCGGGGTTCAAGGAAAAGGGCTGTGTAGTCCTCAAGGCATTTACTGTATAACTTGCATGTGTTATCATGGTGTCTGTAGAGTCTGCTATTATTGTTTGATTCTGTTTCATAAGAGAGCCTAGCAGGATAAAAGATTTGCCACATTTTGCACTATGGAATAGTGGGAGAGGGTAATGTTTTTGTTTTTTGTTTTTGTTTTAAAGGAGTGATGGATGCATTATCCCGATGAAGGGACGAGATTTTCCAGCTGGATTTGTCTCATTGGCTTTACCTCTCGCTTCTTTGATGTGAGTGGTGATTGATCTCTGGTTCAAGTCACCACTGGCCTGACAGCCAGAGAGGCTGACCTTCTGCTGTTTATGTGAAGCAGACTTTAATTATGAGCCTGAACGGTGCTGGTGTCCCCACACCCCCATGCTGGTTGCAGGTTAATTACATCTTCCTGGTCTTTTCTGATTAGAAACTTATTGGAGAAGAGAGGCAATTTCCCTTTGGAGTTGACTGGCAAGTTTTTTGTTTTTTTCTTTTTTGCCTTATTATTTGCCATTTGGCTATTATTAAATGCTTTCATTGAAATGAATAAGGAAGATGGAAGAGGAGTTAGGTGAAACAGTGTTCTGCCAGGACAGATCATTAGCAAGAAGTTAGTGGGAATGACTCATGAAAATTAACTGATGTTGCATGAATTATTTCTAAGGTGAATTTTAATTTTCATCTGGTGAGAGGGTGGGCTGCCTTTTTAAAAAAAGAAGTATTATGTGCACAGCTTTCTGTTGCTAACTTTTTCAGTGAGTAAAGTTCCAGTTACGTAAGTTTTACAGAGGATGGTTGGGTTTTCAAATTTTAAGGATTGGGGTGTGCAGACCCTGGGAAGGCTGTCAGTTTTCCTGACCCAACTAAGGAACGAGGAGCTGATTTCTCAGTTGGTGACAGGCCGGTGAAAACCAGTCCAGACCCAAAGTCACTTTGATCTCAGAATGATTGTACACAGCCACTTGTGTTTGAGGCCCATTAGAAAATGAAATTCCATGCTGTAACTCCTAATCAGATTAATTGTCTTCATGAAGAATCAGTTGGAGTTGTCAGCCCAGTGGTATCCCACACCAGAAGGCCTATCTCATGTGAAGTCTTTGTAGCTCAATACGTTGCTAAAGGAACTTTAGGGAGGAAGTAGCTCATTTTATCCTGTGTCACGCTCACGGCCCAGGTAACTTAAATTACGACCTGCAGTACTTCCGTCTGTGCTCTCCTTCTTTTGAAATGGTGTCTTTTTTTTTTTTTTTTTAATTTATTTTTGGCTGCGTTGGGTCTTCATTGCTGTGCTCGGGCTTTCTGTGGTTGCGGTGAGCAGGGGCTGCACTTTGTCGTGGTGAGCAGGCTTCTCATTGCAGTGGCTTCTCTTGTTGCGGAGCACGGGCTCTAGGCGCTTGGGCTTCAGTAGTTGTGGCATGCAGGCTCAGTACTTGTGGTTCGCGGGCTCTAGAGCAGAGGTTCAGTAGTTGCGGCTCACGGGCTTAATTGCTCCACAGCATGTGGGATCTTCCCGGACCAGGGCTCGAATCTGTGTCCCCTGCATTGGCAGGTGGATTCTTAACCACTGCACCACCAGGGAAGTCTGAAATGGTGTCTTGTTAAGTAAGGGGAAAGAACTTTGTGTCTTGTAATTGCTGCGAAATTTTGCACAGCTAAACAATGGGATGAGAAGGATCCACCTACAATTAAAGCCTGACTCAGTTAGTTACAGATTATATACGATGCAAGACAAAAAGATTGTAAAATAAAACGTCTTTATTCCCTGAAGATAATAGTAATTTTAGAGCGTTGCTCTTTTTAAATCAGAATGCTTAAAGGTAATCTGTAGCCTGTAAATCACATGGCAAGGTAATATAAATAGGATGGTGCCACTTCAAAAATAAAACCTCACTTGTATCTTATGCACATTAAAATGCATGCATAGTAACAGCTGCAATTACTAAACTGTATTTTAGGAGCGTTCTGTTCAAATGAGAAAAAAATATGATATAGATAATTAAAATATATCATCTAATCGGGGAGCCTGGCCTGCCAGAGAAGGATTCTGTACTGGAAACTGACCAATCAAGAATCCTAGATTCTAGGTGCAACTCTGCCAGTTACTGGGAGCTAGCACTCTGGCTTTAGACTAAGTCTCATGATCTGCTTTCAGGCTTTTCATCTACAAAATGAGAAGTTCAAATATGTGATGTCGAGTGTATGATTTTTTTTGAAAAATGGACTTCTGATTGAGCCGTGAAGACCTTCCTGTGAATAAGTATTGATAAGCTATGAATGAACCATATGGACGGATCTTCCCCGCTCCTTCTCTGGAATTCCTCACTGTCTTAAGGGGCAGGGAAACCTGAGAAGTCTATGAAGGCACTTTCTATCTGGAACTTTATTGAAATGAAGGCAGGGGCATAGCATGGGAGATTGAGACCTCTGGTTGCGAACTGGGCTGAAGTCTCTAGGAATGCCTTTGCATTCCTCTCATGTTTAAGGATATAATTGAGTGGTCCTCAAAGTGTGATCCCCAGATCAGTAGCATCAGCTTTACTGGCACCTGGGAACTCCCTAGCAATGCAAATTCTCAGGCTCTGCCTACCCCAGACCCACTGACAAGCAAAAACTCTGGGGTTGGGGGCCTAGCAGTCTCTATTTAACAAGGCGGCCAGGTGATTCTGTTGCACATTAAAATTTTAGAACCAATGATATAAGTTGAGCCTAGACCACAGGCCTTATCAAGTAGAGAAACCAGAAGATCAATAAGGGAGAAAAGAGAATTTTATTCTAATGTTAAATGGTGGAGGTGTAGGGGCTGTAGGTTGGGTCAGGGTTACCTGAGATACCTAAAGTCTTGTCCAACACCAGAGCTCGCTTTTTAATAGCATCGCTAAGATCCCTCAGATAAAGTTTTAGAATGACCATTACAGCAGTGAGGTTTTCCAAGGAAGAGGCGTGTACACAGGAGGGGTTTTGGTTTTTTGTTTTTTTTATTGAAGTATAGTTGATTTACGGTGTTTCAGGTGTACAGCAGAGGGATTCAGCTATATATACATATTCTTTTCCAGATGCTTTTCCATTATGGGCTATTAAAAGATATTGAATGTAGTTCCCAGTGCTCTGCAGTAGGTCCTTGTTGTTTATCTATTTTATATACAGTAGTATGTATCTGTTAATCCCAAATTCTTAATTTAATTAGGAATTGATTTCCCTTTCCCCGTTGGTAACCATAAGTTTGTTTTCTGTGTCTATGAGTCTATTTCTGTTTTGTAAATGCGTTCATTTGTATCATTTTTTTTTAGATTCCACATGTAAGTGATATAATATTTGTCTCTGACTGCCTTCACTTAGTATGATAATATTTAGGTCCATCCATGTTGCTGCAAATGGCATTATTTCATCCTTTTTTATGGCTGAGTAATATTCGCGCGTGCGTGCGTGTGTGTGTGTGTGTGTGTGTGTGTACCACATCTTCGTTATCCATTCATCTGTCGATGGACATTTAGGTTGCTTCCATATCTTGGCTATTAACAGTAGTGCCGCTATGAACATTGGGGTACGTGTATCTTTTCTAATTAGAGTATTGGTCTTTTCCAGATATATGCCCAGGAGTGGGATTGCTGGATCACATGGTGATTCTTTTTTTAGTTTTTTAAGAAACCTTCATACTGTCCTCCTTAGCGGCTGCACCAGTTTACATTCCCACCAACAATGTAGGAGGGATTTTTGTTCTCTAATGATATTCAGGAGAACTCAGACCAATATGAAAAGTCCCAGTAAACTATCACTTAAAAGAGAAACTCATCTTTGCAGAAATACCACGTTTATTGGCAAAATGAGAACACATGGTTATTCAGATACCTGGTCCTTTCACCCCTGCTTTCTTCTGTGCCTGAGAGCTCTGAGGCCACATTTGGATTTCAAACCATAGAATCTTTGGCTGGAGAATGCTTAGCTGTCAGTTACGGTGAATTTGATGAACCTTTTTAGGAATCATCCATTGGAACCCAAAGAGGAATCTCCTCCATGCCTCCCTGCATTTAAATGATTGGCCTAGTTGAAGGAACAGTTATATCACCTTCTCGAAAACCCTGGAAGTGCTCAGTGCATCCGCCTGAAGTCTACCTGGACACATAGCACCCCTTCATGGTTCTCAGTTTTCTTTTAAGATCTTCTGTTGTTATGAATGTGAACTCTCATTGCAAACAGAAGCAGCAGTCAACATGTAAAACCTGAGTTTCTAAGTATTTTGAATGCACTGAGTACTTTGGATGCAGACAATTATGTATAGAATGGATAAACAACAAGATCCTACTGTATAGCATAGGGAACTATATTCAGTATCCTGTAATAAACCCTAATGGGAAATAATGGGAAAAAAATTATATATGTAATTGAATCACTTCGCTGTGAAGCAGACATTTTTATTGAAGTATAGCTGTAAATCAAGCATCCTTCAATGAAAAAAAAATTTTTTTTTTTAACTGGAAAGATGGTGGGAAGAGCTGAGAGCCACTAGCATTTATATAGCCTTGACTACAGAGATTTCTGATCCATTATTTCCCAGCTTTCCCAGATTGAGAAACCCCATATACCCCCAGAGGCAGCTTTGCTATTCTTCCTCATCTACCCATTTAATCCTTTTTGTTATGAAACACTTGAAAATACTAGAATTTTTGGCAGGACATTTTAAAGGATTCGAATTGAACCTTTTTTTTTTTTTTTTTAAAGCGAGCTTTGGAAAATTGAAAGAAAATTTTCCAATGTCATCTGTCCAGTGAACACACAATTTTCCTTTCAGAAACCTTGGCTTGAAATTGTCCTATGCCTCTTACCCCGTATTAGTAATAATTTACCCATTGATACTAAATGGCTAAATAGCTTAATTCCACATTCTTTAGGTTAAATTTCAATGTTGTAGCATACATTATTGATTACAAAAATAATTTATACTCATTGATCAAAATCTGACAGCCCAGTTTGGAAGGATTCAGTGTATACTGTTGTATGCTCTAACATACTGGTTGAGACCCACTGGTCTACCGACAACCTCAGTGTGCTCATATATGTGTATCATGTATGCAATTACATCTTTCTGTTTTCTGTCTCTATCAAGCTGTGGTCTCTGAGTCAAGGACTGTGCCTTATTCTTCCTTTAATCCTGGTGACCAAATGAGGCTTAGATTATGCGAAATTGTGGTTTGTTGAAGGCATGAGTATACCCATTCTCTCTCTCTCTCTCTCTCTCTCCCTCCCTCCCTCCCTCTCTCTCTCTCTCTCTCTCTCTCTCTCTCTCTCTCTCTCTCTCTCTCTCTCTCTCTCTCCCCTCTCACACACACACACACACACACCACCCATTCACTCTTTTTCTTCTGGGCTTGTCACTGTTTTTTCTTTCATCGTCATCACCTAGTGGCCAACATCAAAATGTCCAGCACAGGTCCACTAAATCCAGGGTAATTAAATGTCAACCCCGGCCAGAGAAAGCTCCCTTCTAAATATGACTAGATAATTTTCCCCAACGTTTTCAAGTGAGAGACTAATTATTGCCTGACCTATACTACCTGACTCCCTCTGCCAGCTAGCTCATCTCATAAGTTCCCTTAAAATGACAAGGCACAAATAAGTATACAAATTGGAGCATATCGAGATGGTGTTTTTCCACTTGAACTGAGATCGCACAGTTTCTAGCTGTGGTTACCAAGTGGTGGAACAAACATTTTCACTGAGCAAAATCAAACAGCATGAGGTATTCCACGACCGGGGTTGAATTCAGCAAAATATCAAGGCCAAAATACTGTAACTTCCAAAATGTTGGAAGGGTCTCTGTGAGCCACTGTTGGGATTTCATGCATTTAGCACTTCTTTTTCTCCTGTTTGTTTTTCATTTGTCTTCGATTGCCCCATCTAATGGATGGTAGGTACTTTCCTAAAAGACTTAACGTGTCCCCTTCCATTATTTGGCTGCCGCCAATGGGAATACTAACAATTGTAAGATGAAAGAACATGGGTAATTCAGAAAGAATATACTAGGGGCTCAAAGATACAGTTTTATGGGGCAGGAATGATTAAAGGCATTGTGTGCTGTATGATCAGGCCATCCAAGATGGCTGCTCTCTTGCTCTCTGTACATCCCCTGCTCTACCAGTCCCTTTCTCACCTATACCCTGCTCACCTGACTGACCTTCCCTCTTAATCACAGATCCTAATACATACTTGTCAATTCCCCCCCGTAACTGGTAACCTCCTGCCACGTCCTGCCTGCTGTGTGCCACACACACTGGGGTGTTGCTCTAGGGCCTGACGTGTAAGATCCCCCCATCCATTAAACCGTTAATGTCTCTGTCGCTTACTGCAGGCTCTTTCTTCGGTCATGAGGCTGAGCCAGCGCAAGGCTTGCAGGCTTGTGGGGTACAATCAGACCGTTGCCATGGCCAAAAATGTGTAATTTTTGAAGAAGTGGACTAGGTCCTGATCACATTTAATACCTCCTATTTTTGAGCCTCAGTTTACTCACCTATGAGCTGAGCTGACTCAGTTTGACACCTTCTGACATCCGTTTTTCTTTTCTTTTTTAACTTTCCTGGATTACAGTTGATTTACAATGTTGTATTAGTTTCACGTGTACAGCAAAGTGACTGAGTTATACGTATACATATATTCATTCTTTTTCAGATTCTTTTCTCATATAGGTTATCACAGAATATTGAGTAGAGTTCCCCGTGCTGTATAGTAGGTCCTTGTTGGTTGTCTCTTTTATATGTAGTAGTCTGTGTATGTTCATCCCAAGCTCCTGATTTATCGCTTCCCCTCACGTTTTCCCTTTGGTAACCATGAGTTTGATTTCGAGATCTGTGAGTCTGTTTCTACTTTGTAAATAAATTCATTTGTATCATTTTTAAAAATTAGATTCCACATGTGAGTGATATCATATGATATTTGTCTTTCTCTGTCTGACTTCACTTAAGTACGGTAATCTCTAGGTCCATCCATACTGCTGTAAATGGCATTATTTCATCCTTTTTTATGGCTGAGTAATATTCCATTGTACATACGTACCACATCTTCTTTATGCATTCTTCTGTCAGTGGATATTTAGGTTGCTTCCATGTCTTGCCCTATTGTAAAATAGTGCTGCAATGAACACTGGGGTGCCTGTATCTTTTCTAATTATGGTTTACTCTGGATATATGCCCAGGAGTGGGGTTGCTGGATCTTATGGTAGTTTTGTTTTTAGTTTTTTAAGGAACCACCATACTGTTCTGCATAGTGGTTGTACCTATTTACATTCCCACCAACAGTGTAGGAGGGTTCGCTTTTCTCCACACCCTCTCCAGCATTTATTGTTTGTAGATTTTTTTGGTGATGGCCATTCTGACTGGTGTGCCACATGTGTTTTTCTTAATTGCAATACTAACAGCTGACATTATTGCACTATTACTGTGTCAGGCACTGAGCTAAGGGCTTCACCTGCATTTTGTCAGTTAATCCTCAGAATACTAGTATCTGCCCCCATTTTACACGGAAGGGTTCAAAGAGGTGGAATACTTCTTAGTTCACAGAACTAGTAAGTGGCAGATCTGAGATTCTGACTCAGGCATGTTTGATACCAGAATTTGTGCTCTTTTTTTTTTTTTTTTTGCGGTACGCGGGCCTCTCACTGCTGTGGCCTCTCCCGTTGCAGAGCACAGGCTCCGGACGCGCAGGCTCAGCGGCCATGGCTCACGGGCCCAGCCACTCCGCGGCATGTGGGATCTTCCCGGACCGGGGCACGAACCCGTGTCCCTTGCATCGGCAGGCGGACTCTCAACCACTGCGCCACCAGAGAAGCCCAGAATTTGTGCTCTTAAGCTCTACCTTCTATGGCCTCCAAAGAGGCAGTAGTAACTTGTTGCAGGGTAGGATTTCTAAACTACTAGACCAGTGGTTCCCTAAGGGGCCCCCAGAGGACATTTGGCAATGTCTGGAGACATTTTTAGTTATCACCACTGGGAAGAGGAGTGCTACTGGCATCAGGTGGATAGAAATCAGGGATGCTGACAAACACTGTACACCATGGAGCACAGACCCTCACAACAGAGAATTATCTGGCACACACTAGACCCAGCCTAGGAACGTCCTCTTTACCACCTTTCACAGAGGTAAATAAAAAGTGCCTATGCTCAACGGTTGGCATCCCTGTTTTTAGAGTTGCGTACACAAGTGCATCTCAATACATGTCTGCATTTAAGAGGCACTGGCTTTGGTACAAGACAGACCTAAGTTCCAAACCCTGTTCTGTCGCTCTCTGTTTTTCTTTAGGGCCATCGTTTACACTCTTAAATCTCATGTTTCTCATCCCTCAAATGGAAATATTCCTTCCCGATCTTGGGATGACTGGAACACAGTGAGTGCTTGGTTAATCATCCCAGCCATCTCTCATCATTGTCTCTTTCCTTTTATAAACACCTCAGTCAACCCGTGCTTTTACAGATGGCCAGGTATGCTCCTGGCTCCACCGTTAATGCTGGCAGGACCCACCGACTGTCATTCACAGACTGGGGCTCACTGTCTTAAACACACAGGAGATGGAGTAGGCAGAACGCACCCAAAGAGAGAAGCAGCTGTAAAGTAACGGTGGCCTGGCCGCGTGGGATTGAGGGAGGCGGAACAGTGGGAGGGAAAGAGTCCAGGAATCTTGGCCCCCTGCCAAGGTGTCGACTGAAGTGGACTCTTAGGGTTGGCTAGTTTTATTGTAGAATAAATTGTTGCTCTGTAATGTAAATGGAAAATTAGCTTGTGTAACCAATCAAAGAAATCTCTGTGATTCTTTGTGCAAACATTCCACTCAGATAAGGTGAAGATTTATGTATTTTCTTTCAAGAGACCTTTTCTGGAGTAGACAGGGTGGGGAAAGGGGTACAAGTTGAAGAAAGAGGGAGGGGCGGTTAAGTGGAGGAATTTCCTTGCTGGAAAGGCCCCTGAGAAAAATGCATAGTTAGAAGAACGCAGTACTGTGTTCGTGTAACTTGAGTTAAAATTAAAATGCAAGGTTCCAGGTAGTCTGCTGAGAGGGTGACATTAAATATGCCCTTTTCCTTCTTTAAGAAAAGATCATTATCGTCCTGTGCACATTGTTTATTGATTGGGGTTAGTGTGAGGATGGGAAGAGGAGGAAGGAAAACTGAATGAGGGTAGAAGCCTCCAAATAAGACCTCTGATCCCTTATACTGCCTCTAGGAAAGAGAACAGAGGAATAGAAGTCACACCTGTTATTCTGAGCTTCCCAAAGAATCTTTAGCTGATCTGAGCAAACTAACGTATGTGGAGGGATTTCTTTCCATGGTCTGTCATTCATAGGATGTGTGGCGAGTGATGAGAGGACCAATGCTGTGGAGTATTATCCATTTTGATTTAGGGAGGTGTTTAGATACCTGATGTAGGAGGAACACAGAACAAAAATAAAAACAGAATGTTTTCCCCTGCTTGGCCAATCCTGAAGGCGTGATTCGGGCTGCTGACTATTAGGCTGTTTTTTGCTACTTTCCCGGGTGGTACTGCTGGCTTGTTGACACAGCAAACCTGAGAGGGAAGGAAGGGAAGGATGATTTGTGCACTCGAACACAGGAGGATCCTCTGAGCGGGCCACAGTCTGGCTCAAGTCATAGCTGCAAGGTCAGTCCTAGGGCTGGAGCCCCCATCCCCAAATTCTAAAGCAGGCTTCATACTACTGTGGTATTAAAGCCCTTGGAGAAAACTGAGATGTCCGGGCATCTCTGTAAAAATAAAGCACTGAAAGCCTGTGGGTGTTAAAATACACAGACACACACACACACACACATACGTATGTACATACGCACATGTATGTACAAATGCACATTTATGTCAATATAAGTAGATACAGGAGAAAACGAGCAGGATAACATATGTGAACTGGCTCTGCCCTGGTATTTAGGAGAGAATCCGTGGGGACTGTGGAAAACTAGAGACGGTGTCCCCCGGGAAGAAGGCTGCCCATTCAGCTCTAGCTGATTGCTGCCTTTTGGGGACTTGAGCTCAGAATGGCCAGATCTTCTGAGTGCTTTTGTGTTTTTATTTTTACTTTTTAAGAGGAGCTGTTGTTCCAGATGTAGGGTTGGCTAACCACAACCGGCAGGCCAGATTCAGCCCAGCACCTGTTTGGATAAAGTTTTATTGGGACATAGCCACGCCCCCCTGCTTACAGGTTGTTAGCTTTCAGGCTACAGCAGCAGCGTTGAATAGCTGTGCCAGAGTCAGAGGCCACAAGCCTAACATGTATATTACTTGGCCCTTTTCAGTTTCCTGACCTCTGGTGCAGCCTCAGTAAAACCCTTATGTGGGCCACATTTTGTCTCCAGGCCTTCAGCTTGCCATCTTGGGCCCTCAGAGGCCCCTCCTGTCTCATGCCCTTGTTCATCCCTTCTTCTTTTTGGCTCCCAACAGCAGTTCCTGGTGGTTACTTAGACCTCTGAGTCTTACACTTAAGCCTACTTGCAGAATCCCCTGGAGGGCTTGTAAAAATTGGGATGACCAAGTTCCACCTCTAGATTTAGTAGGTCTGGGCGGAGCCTGAGACTCTGCCTGGTCCCCAGGTTCCCTGGGGAAGCTGGTACTGCTAGTCCGGTGTCACACTTTGAGAACCAAGAACTCAGATGCGCCATGCTGTGTGGGAGGCCTCAGCATACCCACTCTATCAGGCAGGTGGCTGAGTTGGCCAAGGGAGAGGAATGAAGTCCATAGCACCCGTAGGACAGACTCACTGAGGCATTGCACGGCCCACACAGGGGCGTGAGGAATTCTCTGGATCCTCAGAGGCCTACAGAGTTGCTATGTTTCCTCAATTAGAAGAGCATCCAGGCCCTACTCCCTTAGATTGAAAAGAGGCTCTCGCTGTATGGAGAGTGTTCATTACCGGCAGACCTCGTTTGATTGCACTTCACTTTGTTGGACTCTGCAGATACTGTGTTTTTTTTACAAAGTGAAGTTTTGTGGCTACCTTGCCTGCAGCAAGTCTGTCAGTGCTATTTTTCCAAGAGCATTTGCTCACTTCAGGTCTCTGTGTGTCACATTTTGGTAAGTCTCGCAGTATTTCAAACATTTTCATTACTGTTACGGTGATCTGTGATCAGCGATCTTTGGTGTTAAACTATTGCAAAAAGATTATGACTCACCGAATGCTCAGATAATGAACATTTTTAAGCAATAGGTATTTTTTAATTGATATGTACATTTTTTTTTAAGAGATAATACACACTTAATAGACTACATGGGACTTCCCTGGTGGTCCAGTGGTAAAGAATCCACCTTCCAGTGCAGGGGACATGGGTTTGATCCCTGGTCGGGGAACTAAGATCCCACATGCCGTGGGGCAACTGAGCCCGCGCACCGCAATGAAAGGTCCCGTGTGCTGCAGCCAAGACCCAGCGCAGCCGAAAATAAAAGATAAATAAATATTTTTTAAAATAGACTACAGTATAGTGTAAACATAACTTTTACATGCATTGGGACAACAAAAAATTCATGTGACTCACTTTGTTGTGACATTCACTTTATTGAGGTGGTCTGGACCTGAACCTACAGTATCGCCAAGGTGTGCCTGTATTTCCCGCGTCCCACAGCTCCGTGAAGAGGGGCTGTAACTGCCTCACCCTGCATTCATGGCATTCATGACGAGCACGGGAACTTGCCCATTAGCCCTGGGGTACCTTGTTTTTCCAACTGCTCTCCTGGACCCAGTCAATCTCTTAGTGGTATGATCGCATCCCCCCATAACTGGCCCCACTCAAGCGTCCCTTATATCCAGATGAACCCGAACCTAGGATGGATGGAATGGGAAGGGCAGATTCAGCTGGCTAAATGGAAGTTTCAAGAGCAGCAATAAATAGGAGAAAAAGGAAATAGGTTCAGTAGTTAGATGAATGCTTGCAGTTACAGCGATTTTGACTTCTCCAAACCTCAGTTTCTTTATTTGTGATAAAGGACTATTGATATAACCTTGGAGGTTGTCAGGAGGGTTCAGTGAGATGTTGTGTGTACAGTAAATGCTACTTACAAACCTGGCTTATAAATCTTTTCTCCACTCATGTCCCTACGGCTAGGCGCTCCTCAGAGCAGTCACCTTGGAGATCCCAAAGGACTAGAGGCCTTTGGAGTGTCCATGGGTACCACTTGATGATTCTGATCTCTGCCAAAGGATCCCTCCAAGAAGCATCCCTGTTTTCTCGGGGCAGCTGTCTCCGGTCACTGGCTGACCCTGACCTTCTTTTATTCTTGGTGTTTCTGGTTGCCAGTAATGTGGCTCTCCTCCTTGGAGCTAGCTGCACCTCCTCTTCTGTGTATCTTCTTTTTGGCTGGGCTCCTACATCCCTTCCTTCCACAGCCGCCCCAGCTGTGAGGAGTTGAGCAGTGAAGACTGTGCCGTCCCCACCCCGTAGCAGGGCTCTGCATGTGCCATTTAAGGGAAGAGGAATGTGCTCCTACCTGATGGGTCAGGGGCTGCTACCTCGGAGCAGGGGTGCTAAATAATTCACCACAGCAGCCTGCTCTGACATCCATCTGGGCCTGTCCCCTGGTGACCCCGAAGACACACCAGCAGGGTTCCTGCTTGCGCTGGTGTCGTGGGGAGTAGGCAGAATAAACAAGGCAACGGGCAAACCGCCCCGGCTGTCAGGGGCTCCACAGGCCTCTGAGTCAGGGAAGAATACAGGCGGGGGGCGGGGGACTGATCCGCGGGTGCCGACCGCCACTCCAGTCGGAGGGCTTGGGACGGTGCCTCACCGTCCTGACTGTGGTATGTTTACACTCAGACTGCATTAACGTTTTTTAAGAACCTGCTCTGTGCTTTGGAAACTTTGCCTGTATTATTTCATATAGTCCAGAAAGTCCATGAGGCAGAGATTATTGGATGAGGCTCATGAGAAAAAGTGACTTGTCCCATTTCACGCCGCTAATAATAAGGTGCAGAGTCAGGATTTGACCTTGGACACGTCCTGCCTGACACCCAGAGGTCCCTGGCCATTGGGAACGTTTCTCTCTCCTCCAGACACTGGCTCTCCTGGTGGTTCAGACTCATGTTAGGTCAGACACTACCCGCTTCTCTGAAGGGAAGCAGGTTACGGTGGATAAGTGAACCTCTTCCACCGCTTGTTCCCTCTGGAAGTTCAAGTTCGAGATGTTTTCTGTAGTTTGGACTCTGCCTTCGCCTGGTCCTCTGTCGAGCAAGATGGTGGCTGGAAGACGGAGTTCAGAATGATAGCCTTGTGCCGGGAACTTCCTCCCTGAGGGAAGGTGAGGGTCTTCAGACAGGATTTCCAGTTCTCCTCCAGGGCCTCGTTGAGCCTGGGACTTGAGTGATAGGAGCACAGGCCTGGAGGAGTAGCATGATGGATTAGAACAGAAGCAAACACTGGTGAGGCTTTTTCTCAGCCCGGCAGGTCAGAAAGACTTAGTTCTGTAGCTCTAAGAAGGTAATTTTGCATGATACGTCCACGTGAACAATCTACCTTCCTAGCCACTCTCTCATTAAAATCACAGATCACCCCAGTGTGATGGCTGAGCAGGTCTCTGATTTCTGTTTTACAGGTAATCATAATAGTACCTAACACTTATGGAGTGCTCCGGGTGTGTCTGACACTGTGCAAAACGCCTCGCAAAGATTGTTTGAACTCATACGAGAAGAAAAGATGTTACAGTCAGTTCTCGCCATTATTCACGTTTTTCAGAGGAGGCTTCTGAACAACAGAGAGGTTAAGTAACTTGCCCAGTGGCACACAGACCACAAGAGCCAGAGCCCAGAATCAGACACAGGCTTCCTGATTCCATTTCCAGGACTAGTTCCATTACAGCAGGACTTTTTTTCAAACCAGGATAAATTAGACGCCCTTTATAGCAAGCTATTTATAGATGTTAAAGAATATTTAAGATGAAAAAGAGCAGAGGTGGAATCCAGCACAGAGGGTTGAGGGATATGTATGCCATAGCTATACTTCTCACTCTTTCTTCTCCATCATTCATCTGCCTGACAACAGTCACAGGTGTGACAGTCTCCCAGGGCTGTGATCAGCTTCTGAGGGAATTGCAAAACAATGTTATGTGGAAATATAGGACTGCAGTTATCCATAATTGTCTCGTGAATGACTCAGCCATGGCAATTTGTGGTCAGCCGTGGCATACATAAGATAGACTGCTGTTCGTGGGTATTCCATTCATTCAACCCATATTTATTGAAGACCTACTGTGTGCCAGGCATTGTTCCAGGCTTTGAGGTTAGGGTGCTGACTGAAACTGACAAAACTCTGCCCCCCTCACCACAGCATGGGGCTTACGTTCTAGGGCTCTGTAGGGAATCAGAGCATAAAGCAACATAAACAAGTAAATCATATAGTGATTTAAGAGTGTTAAGTGCTGGACATTAGCTTCAAAATGGCAGTATGAGAAGCATGGCAAACCCTTTCAGTTAACCAGGGAAACAGTTGTCTGACTGCTGTAAATTACTTATTAAAAAAAAGCATTTATGGTTTTGAAAAATTATCCCAAGTGTATACAACAAATGGAGAAACTGCTCTTCAAGAAAATCTTTTCAATCTTGGTAAGAACAGAGAGTGTATTGGCGTTTGAGCCATGACCCGCTCATCGGCCCTGTTCCCCCCGACACAGATCGGTGTGATGGAAATTCTACTCTGGAAATATGCAGCCAAGCAGGTGGGGCTCCATCTCCACCTAGATCTCAGTCTAGGGCTATGGTTTCCCCCTGGGAGGGACAACCTCAAAGACTGGCAAACACCCTGCCTCCGCAAAGGAGCCGTACTTCGGTCAGATCAGACTGTGAAGCAATTTATGCTTCGGGGTATTGTTGAAAACGGTAAGTAGAATAATCAACTAGCAGTTAGTGGAGGCTAATAGCTGGGTGTGAATCTGTTAACTGTAGACCAGACGGGTGCTCAGGGAGACTGTGCTCATGTCCTCTGAGGAGCAACCTCAGAGTCTGCACACTGCAGGGGAAACAGACTTCACTCAACTAGCCTAGGCAGTCACGAAGCAAATAAGCCAGCAGCAGCAAACGCCTGGGCAAGGGAAGAGGGAGTCGGTGTTCAGAATTGCTAGTGTATTATCTAAAATGTTCAGTTCTCAAAAAACACATCACGAGTCATGCAAAGAAACAAAGTGTGATCCATACACGTGAGAAAAAAGTAGACAGAAGAAACTGTGAGGGGACCTAAATGTCAGCTTTACCAGAGACTTCGAAGCAGTTATTATAAATACATTCAAAGAACTACAGGGAACTATCTAAAGAATTAAAGGAAAGCATGATGACAGTGTCTCGTCAAATAGAGATTATCAATAAAGAGAAATTATTCTTTTAAAGAATGATTTAAAAATGGAAATTTTAGAGTTAAAGAGTATAATAACTGAAATGAAAAATTACTAGTAGATTTAATCTGGAGAAAGAAAGAGTCTGCAGACTTGAAGGTGAACCAGTAAAATATTCTGTCTGAAGAGTAGGGAGAAAAAGAAAAAAAGAATGAGGGAATTAAAAAAGCAGAACCTTTGAGAAATGTGAGATACCATTAAGCATACTGACATATGCATGATGGGACCAGCTAAAGGAGGTGGGGAGAAAAAAAGGAAAAGAGAGAGGGCTTCCCCGGTGGCACAGTGGTTGAGAGTCCGCCTGCCGATGCAGGGGACACGGGTTCATGCCCCGGTCCGGGAGGATCCCACATGCCACGGAGCGGCTGGGCCCGTGAGCCATGCCCACTGGGCCTGTGTGTCCGGAGCCTGTGCTCCGCAGCGGGAGAGGCCACAGCAGTGAGAGGCCCGCGTACCACAAAAAAAAAAAAAAAAAAAAAAAACAGAGAAAAATATTTGAAGAAGTAATGGTAGAAAACTTCCCAAATCTGATGCAAAATATTAGTCTATACATCCAATAAGCTAACACACTCCGAGTAAATACATAAAAAGAGAGCCACACTGAGACATATCATAGTAAAAGTGTTGAAAGGCAAAGAGAAAATCTTGAAAGCAGTAGTAAGAAAAAAACAACCAATCACGTATAAGGGAACCCTAATAGGATTAATGGCTGATTTTGCAGTCTTGACAAAGACGTTGATAGTTCCTTAAAGTGTTAAACAGAGTTACCACATGACCCAGCAATTCCATTCCTAAATATATGCCCAAGAAAAATGAAAACATACATCACAAAAACGTGGACACAAATGTCCATGATAGCATTATTGATACTAGTCAAAAAGTAGAAACATCCCAAATGTCCATCAGTTGATGAATGGATAAATAAAATGTATATCCATACAGTGGAATATTATTCAGCCATGGAAAAGGAATGAAGCTGTCGTCTAAGCTGCAACATGGATGAACCTTGAAAATATTATACTCAATGAAAGAAACCAGTTACACAAGGTCACACATTATATGATTCCATTCATATGAAATGTTCAGAATAAATTTCTAGAGACAGAAGGTAGACTAGTGTTTGCCTAGTGCTAGAACAGGGGGGCAAATGGGGAACGATTACTACTTGCTAAGGGGTTTCTTTTGGGGGTTAGTGAAAGTGTTCTAAAATTAGATTCTGATAAGGGTTGCACAGCTCTATGAATATAGTAAAACCTGTTGGATGGGTGAACCATGTGGTTTATAAATTACCTCAATAAAAATTTGATATTAAGGTTGCTAAGTGCTGAGGAGAAACAAAGTAAGGAAAAGGTTTGACAGTATTAGGAAGATAGGAGGGAGGACAGTCTCAGATAGGATGGGGAGCCCTCACTGAGGTGACATTTGTGAGACTTGATAAGAGAGTGAGCCCGGCTACCACCTGCAGGAGGAATACTTGAGGCAGAGGGAAGAGCAAGTGTAAAGACCGTGAGGCAGGCATGTGCCTGGTGTGTTTGGGGACCAGTGTTTGAGTGACAGCAGGGTGGAGAGTAGCAGGAGATGCTGTCAGAGAAATCATGGGGCCTAGATCTCAAGGGCCTTGCTCTGAGATGAGCAGCATTGATGGGTTTTGAGCGGAAGTGTGACATGCTCTAATGTTTGTTTTCAGAGAATCACTATGGTTGTAGTTTTGTGAATGGACTGAAGGGGGGCAAAAGTAGAGGCGAGATTTGATGGTGGCTTGCATCTCCATCCAGGAGAAAGATGGTGGTGGCTTGGAGCAGGGTGAGAATAGGGGAGGTGTTGGAGTGATGTTAGATTTTGCATACATTTTGATGGCAGAGCAAACAGGACTAGTCAAGGGTCAAAATATTCAGTGTAAGGGGTCAGATAGTAACTGTGGCCGTACAGTCTCTGTTGCAACCACTCAGTTCTGTCCAAGCATGAATGTAGCTGTAGATGATAAATGAATGAATGGGCAAGATTGTGTTCCAGTCAAATGGTATTTGCAAAAAGATGAAGCAGACTGGATTTGGCTGGTGGTGGGATGTGGTTTGCCAGCTTCTGGATTAGATGTCAAGGGCAAGAGGAAGAATAGAGTGAAGGGTGACTCGAAGGTGTTTGTTCTTAACCAGGAAAGATGGAGTTGCCATTAACTGAGATAGTGAATGCTGCAGATGGAGCCCACTTGGGGGGGGAGGGGGGTGGGTTTTAAGAACTGAGGTCTGGACTTGTTAAATTTGAGAAGACTTTCAGACCTCCAGATGTAGACGTGACATAGGCAGACGGATCTGTGAAGCCTTGAGTTCATGGAATAAGTCTGGCCATGGACATGGTGTTTTAAGACCCTGGACCAGATCAAAGAAGTGAAGGTAGACAGGGAAGAGTAGAGGTTCCAGGACTGAGCCCTGAGGTATTCCAGTGTTTAGCTGTCAGGGCGATGAGGAAGAACAGCCAGAGGGTAGGAGAGAAAACCAGGAGAATGTGACATCCTGGAAGCTAAACGAAGAAAGTCAGAGAGGTTTACTCCGTCCTTTCCTTTCCCACTCACGCAATCGTGTTGGAATGCACATGAGCGGAGAGATGTTCTTACAGGAATAATCCTGAATTCCCTCTGATTTCTAGGCAAGAAAAATCTTTGTCAAACTTTGTATTCATTCAGCAAATATTCATTAGCTGTCAGGTCACCGGGTACTCCGCTAGGTGCTTGGAATAGAATGGTGAGCCGGAAAAGGCATGTCCTGCCCTCAGAGATGCACAGTCTAGTTAGAGAGAGATGTTAATCAGGTAATCATTAACCCTGAACATGGATGGACCAGAGCTGCTAACCAAGGTTGCAGAAACTGTGAAACAGGACACAACTCCTAAAGGAAAGGAAAGGACACAGGTCTAAGACAGTAGTATTGTTGAGTTTTGTACAAAGGAATCCATCTAATCTGGGTGACCAGGGAACCTTCTGTGTTTTTTACCTGTTTTTTTTGTGTGTGTGTGGTACGCGGGCCTCTCACCGTTGTGGCCTCTCCCGTTGCGGCCTCTCCCGTTGCGGAGCACAGGCTCCGGACACGCAGGCTCAGCGGCCATGGCTCACGGGCCCAGCCGCTCCGCGGCACGTAGGATCTTCCCAGACCGGGGCACGAACCCGTGTCCGCTGCATCGGCAGGTGGACTCTCAACCACTGCGCCACCAGGGAAGCCCTTTTTTCTCTTGTTTTTAATAATAAGTTAATTCCAACATATCGCACCCTGAGGACACACCTCGTTTTTGTGGGGATGGCTGAGAACCTTTGAATTCGAGGAAGAAATATGGACTTGGTAATCAGACCCAAGAGGAAATCTCAGCTGTGGGTCCCTGTGTCGTTCTTTTATCCCCTTTGAACCTTGTTGTCCTCATCTATCAGTGTGGGATGATCAGAGCTACGGTTTGGGATGATGGTGAGGACCAAATGAGATAAAGTGTGCGAAACACCTGGGATATAAGTCCTTCCCAGTCCTTGAGAAAAATAGTATGTCAGCTGGTACGTCTGTGACACTCTGTGTTCCAGGATAATTTTCCTGAGACAGATCTCTGTTGCCAGTTTGCTATTTTATGAGGCAGAGTCTTTTTTTCAGTCTTTTTCCAGGGCATCCTCCGTTTCTTCCAGCGTTCTCTCCCAAAAGAAGCATGCAGGGGCTTGAGTGCCTGCATTTAGAAAGTGCTGGAAAACCAAAGCATCCCTGTACAATCCGTGCTTGTTCTTCTGGTCCTTTACATAGGGAAAATTCAGCTTTTTATTCTGATGTTTAATGAAAATTAGTAGTTACAAAACGCTGCTGTAATTAAGTGCAGCGTTCTTTATCTAAAACAAAAGTAATGTTTGCTAGCACATCATGTCACTTTAACAGTATTTTCATGGAAATGTGTGATGGTAAACATGTTTAAATCATTGATGCAGTTTTTAACCTTTCGGGGGAAGGGAGCAGTCTTTCATTTTGATTTGCCCACACTTGCTTGTCTGTATTTCTCCTTTGAATTCATGTAATTAAAAGAGGATTAAAAGGCTATGTTAAAATTTTGTGCGTTAGATTATTGGGATCAAGAATAATTAAAATGTATGAAATGTGGGTGATTCCTAAGATGGTGGAAAAAACGAAAAGGAAGGCTTCTTTTTTGGATGTAAAGTGTGTCAGGTTATTTTTCACAAGATAGAGAAATGTGTCCATGGTCTGAGAAGCATTTATGATGATGGAATCTTATATAAATGGATGTGAAAGAAGGGGGTGCTGTGGAGAGGGGGTCATCCTTATGTTTAGCGTGAACAGTTTTATCATTTATGGCTGCATCTCTCATTCTTGCTCCCTTCTCTGAAAACCAAGAGAGGAGTAATAGTATATGCTACTGTAGTATATCCTGTTACATGCGAGGTACTCTACAAGGCACTGTATAGAAAGTGACTCATCTAATCCTGCCCAAACTTTGGTAGATAGATGTCAGCATTCTATAGATGGAGACACTGAGGCTTGGAAAAGGTGATGGGCTGTTAATTAGCAAGGTCATACAGCTAGGAGGTAATAGAGCTGGATTTCAGTGCAGGTCTTTTTGTTGGGCTCTTTCCAGGACAATGCCCCCCGCCTGCTGCAGGAGACAGGTTATATTGTAGGCCTGAATTGGAAAAGTGGTTAGAATCGCTTGAGGAGAATCTCTTTCGAGCATTTCTATCTTATGAAGGCAGCTCCACCTTCGGGTGCCTTGTTTATCTTTACCTGCAGCGTAGAAGCTTCACAGGTTTTCATTTATTTTCTGCTTACATGGGTTAGATGTTGGTGCTTGGAAGTTAATAAAAATCGAGAATATTTTGTTTACTTCCTTTTGGGGCAAAACAGATGCAACTTTGATCTCTGGTATTCTTTGAGGGCTATTATCACTTCTTTGATGTTAAACATACCTTTGTTTTAAGACATTATGGGTTTAGAACATTGTGTTATTTTTTAGAAATGAATTTACATGGCAAAAATAAAAATTGACAGCTGTGGTAGGCATTACCAGGGCTCCTCATGATCTGTTTTTCCTCTTATTTCTGGGTGCACAGTTCCCAGCCCCCCTGCAGTCGGGCGAGGCCATGGGACTTGTTTGACCAACAGAAGTGATGTCACTCACCTGTAAGCTGAGGCACCTAAAAGCTTCTCCAGTTCTCTCTTCTTCTGTTGCTGTAACCTGGAAATTATGTGTTAAGATCACAGATACACAAGAAAGAAGCAGACTAGATCCCTGAGTCACTGCTTGGAATGGAGGTGCCTGGAGAGGTTCTGGGCCTCCAGCCAACTTTGCATGAATGAGAAATCAATTTTCTTTGTGTTAAATCACTGAGATCTATGATTGCTACTGCATAACAGCCTAGCCCATCCCAACTAATATAACAGTTCTTTGGCAGCCTCCTCTCCCTCATTTTGAAACATTTGCTGGATTTTGAAATCAAAATGTCAGAGAACTACTCTTGAGTAGATTATTTAAAACTGTATAAATCAATCTCTCATTGTATTATGTATCAATATGTGTGTGTATATACATGTGTATGTATGTATATATGTATATATACACACATACATACTATAAAGTTTTAAAGAATATATTCTTTAAAAATAATATATATTACATACTAAAAGTTCATAATATAAAGTTTTATGATATGTTTTATAAGTTATATAATAATTTATAACATAAGTTTATAAGTTA
Source organism: Delphinapterus leucas (assembly GCF_059928025.1). Taxonomy (NCBI): domain Eukaryota; kingdom Metazoa; phylum Chordata; class Mammalia; order Artiodactyla; family Monodontidae; genus Delphinapterus; species Delphinapterus leucas. The sequence goes on along the minus strand of NC_143138.1, from coordinate 79,320,407 downwards.
AAGAATATATCCTTTAAAAATATATATATAATATAAAATACATACTTACAGTATATGTGTGTGTGTATATATTAATTACACATACTTACCTTTTTCTAAAATAAAATAAACTTAAATGAACTTAAGACCTTTATTATTAGATAAGTGGTTTGAAACTTTGGTAATATAGTAGTTACGATTTCACAATAGCAGAGCCAGAAGGTGCTAGTGTAAACCAGCCAGGACTGGTGCTGTCGTTTTCTTTGTAAAGTGCTCCCAAGAGCAAAGATGCTGCCACTGCTCTGAGTGACCCAGGCCATTTCTTACCATCTCCGGATTCAAACATCTTCCTTAGGTCCAAGTGAAATCCCTCTTTAGCTCATTGAAAATCCTTTCCTTCTTATTTTACACCTATGGAGATGGAGATAAAAAAACTGTTCATTATGACCGTCCTCATTAAAGCCCTTCATTTGGGAGGCCACAGTCCTTGTCATCACTTACCTTTCTCTTCTGTAAGCTAACCAGCAGTGATTCGATTACCCTTTCCCCATAATCCTCTAACAAGATTTTGACTAATGCTGGCTGGAATGGAAAGGTGATTTGATTTTCTCGCATGTATGAAGCGGCCTCTTTGTCATTACCTGCCAGTGTCCTGTTGGTCCTGCTCTGCCATCTTGTGCTCGTGCAGAGGAGTTTTGTTAATTCTGCACTTGTGCTAACACGTTTCTCTCATATTTGTACTCTTCCTCCTGTCTGCAGCGCCCCCTCTACCAGCTAGAATTTGACCTCGGCACTTTTAGCACTCTTTTCATTTATGGCTTCTGGATTTAGTGTCATGCTTAGTAAGGCCTCCCCCCCATAACCTTGTTTTTTTCATCCCCCCCCCCAAAATTTTTTTTGACATTCAACGTGATTCACATCACACTCAGTTCCTGATTTCTGATCACTGCAGCCTCAACCAATCTTGTCTTCCTTGTCTCTCTTCCTATATACTGTATGCAATTATGGTCATTTATATAAATATCGTATTGTGCTATATCAATAGAAGGTTCTGAAGGTCTCAGGGGCATAGCCTGTTCTCCCTTCCCCCACCACCAAGAAGTTTGCTGTCATGAATGTGCAATTTCACTCTCTTGTGTAAAAACAGGGCGAGCTTTGCCCCTATTTACCAGATCTCTGAAACTTCCAAAGTAGTTGTTGCCTCACCTTGTCTAATTCCTAACAGCGTATTCTCCAAAAATCCGGAATAGAATATTCTCCAGGATGAAAATAATTGTCACAAGGAATTGTCTGTCGATCCCTGGATTTTGTGATTTCAGTCATCTTGTGCAAAGGTGGTGCACAGATCACCAGCCCCCCCCCCACCTCTAAGCTGCGCTCACAGAGCACATGCTGTCAAAAGGACGTTGGCGAAGTGATTTTGCACCATCCCCCTCCTGACTGCAATCAGACCTTTGAGAACTCTGCACGTGCACCTATCATAATATACATCACACTCTAATTGCTTGCATAATTGTCTTCCCCTCTCATTTCTAAGCTTTTTTAGGCAGGGCCCATGTCTTTGTTGGTTACCATGATGTCCCTAAGGGCTAACACACTGACTGACACATAGGAGCTCATTTAATGAGTGAATGGTTACATGAATGAATGGGTGAAAGACCCATGCTTCCCAGAAACACAGTTGTTTTGCTCTATTGTGCAGATTCAGAAGGAGAGACCCCTGAGGCTTCTTGGTCATTTCTCCTGCTTCCCAGTTTCATAGCCATTGAAAAGTATCTGTGTTGCTTCATGGAGAAAAAGTGTGTCAGCAGCTCACCTACATTAGGTGAACTTTTTGAGTCATGCCCTAGGAATGGGGAAGATTTGGCAGTCTTCTGTTTACCCATTCCTTCTGACTTTTGAGCTTTAGTCCTTATCTAGTTAGTGCCAAAGTGAATAGTAAAAGGTCATCACTTCCACTACCAATGGCTAAAATTCGCTGTGTGCTAGGTTCAGTGCTAAGGACTTCACACTGAGGATCATTTGGTCCTCAAAACAGCCCTGCAAGTGTAGGCCCTATTATTGTCCCTCCTGTTGTAGATAAGAACCTCAGGCCCCCAGTCAGAGGGTTAGCAAATGTCAGAGCCAAGGTCTGACCGCAGGCACTCCATTCCAGACCCCGTGTCATATCATCCCCTCTTAATGAAATGGATGGTCACGTGTCAGATCTACTCCAGGTGAAGATGAATCTCTTTTCACTGTCTGCTCTGCTTTCCTCTTCATTGCTTCCCTGTCCGTCACTTGTGAGTTGCTTCTCGTACTTCTTGTATGATCACACCAATGATAAGTACATCAGAGAGGCTCATCTTCAGATGAAGAAACTGGGGCATAGAAAGTTGAAGTGACTTGTCTATGGCCACACCAGAGTAGGGTGTCACTGCTTTCATTTGGCTATTGGTGGCCCTAAACTGGTATATTTGGTAATCTCCTTATTGAAGGATACTGTGGTCTGGGGGAACCATCTGCTTCCCCACGTGCTCTGAGTTCCATGTGATGGAGACCTATAGCAGAGTATAACTCACTCGCTTGTATTCAGTTTCTATTAGTAAAAAGTTATTTCAGGTCCCATGATTTTCACCATGAAAGGTCTTCTGTGAACCAGAGAGAAGCAGTTTGAAAGAAGTTATTAAGCATTATTAATACAGTTATGCATAACAAAGGACGTAATTTAACTTCCCCACATCCAACAAAGAAACTCATTTGAAGCTTCAGGAGCTCTAGCCGGAAGGGCAGAGCTCATGGGGTGGGTTCTTCAGGCGGGGAAGTGGGGAGTGTGGGCAAGGAGCCAGTGCTGGCTGCTTTGTCCTCGGGGACACTTCTGTGCATGACGGGATACCCCTCTCTCCCAGCCTCCCCAGCTCTTCAGTCACCTTCCACCTGAGGACCCCACAGCGTTTCCTTATCACAGGCACAGAGTCCAGAGAATTGGCTTGCTCTTGCCTCTCCCCTGGCTCAGCATACTGCATAGGCAGCATTGAAAGAACAATTGATTTTAAACAATAAAAGATGACCACAGAAACACTCAGAGGAGAGATACAACGGCTATCCTAGTGGAAGGAAAACCTTAGTGAATTTTTCTGACTTCATCGAAAATACCAGAAATAACTTATTTACTGTTACTGGTATCGTATCCATCCTTACCGCAGTTCCACTCGGTATTTTTACTTTATTGCACTAAAGCTCAGAGCAAACACTGTACCTATACGCAGTCCCTAGAACAGCTCATGGCACAGAGTTAGGTGCTCAGAAAGTATTTATTGAATGAAGGGAGGGTACAGATGAGGAAACTGAAGACCCCAAGTGTTAAAGTGACTTGTCCAAGGTCACATCTCTAGCAGCCGACAAAGCCAGGATTCAAACCCAGGGCTACCCAGTACTATAGAGTTCTTTCTTCCTGATTGCTCGGATAGGCCTCTTTGTTGGTACAGAAAGATGGAGATTGGAGACCCAGCGATCTTTAACAAAGCCATGGACTGAGGTCCAGGAAATGTCAGTTCTGGCCCACCGTTGCTGAAATCCCTGTGTGGCCTTGGAAAAGCCTCTTCTCCACTCAGAACCTCAGTTTCCTAATCTGTAAAATGGAGAGATGGAAGCAGTGTGTTCTAAGGGTCCGAGGGTCCTCAGAAGCCCCTGGGCAGGTTTATGCTTTGTCATCTCTCATGCTCACTTGGAGCTGGGGTCAGGGGTTGACAGAGGGGCTAATTCAACACCCAAGTACATGAGGAAAGCAGTCATTTGTGTTTTATCTCGGAGGTGCAAAAAAAATTCAAGGTTGACATAGTCCCAAGCCAGCAAATACCCTGAAATGAAAGTTGGAGAGAGAAAAGAAAGAAAAAGAAGGTAGAGGCATTTGGAGAGGGGAAGAAAAAAAGCTCTGATTCCACGCCTGGGTTGGTGTAGCATATAATCTGAAACAGGCGCTCAGGTTTATAACTGTGCCCAGGTCTGATCCCTGGCACATAAGAGCGCAGCCTTTAAAAAGAAAAAAGAAAAAAGAAAAAAAAAGGCGTGTATCTTTAAAGCCTCTCTTCTCCTATGTGATATTTTTGTAACCCTTTGGAGGTTATGTCGCTAGGGCCTTTGCATCCAGCAAAGGCTTTCTTCCCCTCTTCCTGGCTTGGGGATTATTGATTTGGAAGGCGATGCTAATTTACATGTAAATAAATCTCAGCGCTGGGCAGAGGGGACGGGACATCCAGATGCCTCGACTGACTTGCTGACGTCACGGCTTCATTAGCATGCGGAGGATGCGAGCACTGCAACAGCGACTTCGGCACCACCAGCAGCTCCGCCGACTGTTATTATTTTTTGGCGGAGCTGCACGTTTCCTGGTTCAGTATCTTGGGCTCCGCGACCAGCTGACTGGTCTCCCCGGGGTCTGGCTCAGGATCAGTTGGTGACGCTGAAGCTTCGGTCTGTGACTTCCTGCAGATTGTCGTGAAGGAGGGGAGTTAAGACGAAACTGGGGGTTCTCGGGAAGGCGATCGGATCCGAAGGGAGGGAAGAAGTCACACTTTTTCCCCTGCCTGGTGGATCCCAAGAGGGGCTCGATCCAGCAGTGTTCTTTCCGTGAGCGAATGCAGAGCAGCCCTGGCTTGAGCCTGCTGCTGCTGGCGTCAGGAAGGGTCCAGATTTGGAGAAGGGTTTCCAGAAAAAGATGCTTTGGCTGCCTGCAGTCCTGCTTGCATTCTTAGAAGCCAGAG